>NC_141876.1:440502048-440653563 GCF_056163025.1 Triticum urartu | reverse complement strand
GCCGCACTTTCACATTGGCTGCTCCCGCTCGCAGATTGTCATAAGTAAATGATATGCCAGAAAAACCAAGATCAACCAGGCCACAAATCTCTAGAGTATCTCTGAATGCAATCATTTGTGGTTCAGGTCTTGGTGTAGCAGACATGTGTTCAAAATCCCAAAGAGCTTCATTGAAGTCACCAATCACTAACCATGGACATTCACTTGTATTTGATAGAGCTTGCAATTTGGACCACATTAGATGCCGGTTCTCGACGCGAGGTTCACCGTACACAAAGGTAACCCTCCACTGTGTTGCATCAACGTTCTCCCTGACCAGAGCATCAATGTAACGGTCATTTTTGTCCATGATCTCCACCAAATAGGACTCATGCCAGAAGAGAGCTAGTCCCCCACTCATCCCAGAACTATCAACACCATCAAAACCTTTTAAGCCAATACGAGATCGTATCCTTCTCATTTTTGAAGCTTTTTGTCTAGTCTCACAGAGAAAGACTAGCATGGGGGAATGCGACTGAGAGATCGTTGCAATTTCACGAACTGTACGGGAGTTCCCCGCCCCCCGGCAGTTCCAACTGATGAGATTCATTGCTCCCGGCGGTGCCCCTCGAAAGGGCCAGCTGATGTAGACACATTCTTTGATTTGTTCAGACCAATAGGAACAGCATTAGCACCTGTTCTAACTCTTTTTGGGTCTTGCTTGTCAAATGGGCTTGGCGGTATGACACCTCCACCCGAGCTAGCTGGAGCAATAATAGATACCGCCGGTGGAGCTTGGTTATCGTTAGCATCCCTTTTCCTGCTAGGATCGCCTTCGACAGTAGTGCCCATCTCGCCTTGCTTGTTATCCACCTCCATGGCTGATTGAACCACATTACCAAAGCCTCCTCCTGAGGCAGCAGGGGAAATACCACCCTGAATCATGGAGCCTCTTCCACCACCACGTCCACTCCAGGAAGCTCGCAAATCCTTAAACACCAGTTTAGAGGCAGCATGGACACCGTCGCCGTGCGACGTATGAAGATGACCTATCATGCCACATACTGCACACCAGTCCGGTAGCCTCTCATATTTGACACTGAAGATCTGCCTTTTTCCCTTCCTCACAATCGGCTAGCTGAGTTCTAGACGCTCCCTTGT
The DNA here is from genome assembly GCF_056163025.1 of Triticum urartu. Lineage (NCBI taxonomy): Eukaryota > Viridiplantae > Streptophyta > Magnoliopsida > Poales > Poaceae > Triticum > Triticum urartu. Next base: position 440,652,423 of record NC_141876.1, on the reverse strand, counting down.
TCTAATTTCATGAGCCACTGAAATTTCTCTTGATTGCAACCGTGACACACCAATCAAAATCGAGAACTCGGCACGTTCGGTTGCTTAAACCGACGGAGCATGTCACTGTCTAATTGATCAGACCTGACAGGGCGGGCCCGCGATGCCAAGCACGGCACGGGAAGAACAGCCGCTGCACCAGACCCGAGGCCAGCACGTGGGCGACGCACGCCGCGACGCACCGAGGCGGACGGAGGCCACAACGGCGGTCCGTCCCGGACCAAGAGAGAGACACACGGAACGCGACACGTACTGTACTACGTCAGCCGACCAAAGCTCGCCCGTGCTGCGGCCCTGAGACTCCGCGAGCGTGCAAGAGACGGTGGAGCACCCGAGGCAACCGGCGGCGTTTCCTCGCCCGGCCGCTCTCCGCCCCTCGGCGTCGCCGGTGCAAATGCCTGCGCCGCGACCGCAGCAGCGGGTTCTGCTCGTCGCGGCTGCCTGGAGCCTCGGCCTGCTCTGCCTCGCCGCCGCGGAAGGTGGAGGCGGCTCCTGCGAGCTCTCGGTCGAGCGCGGTGGCGCGCTCTATAACTTCAGCCTCGCGGCGCCGACGCCGGCCCACCGCCACGGCGTCCTCAGCGAGGATGGGTAACTTACTAACCAACCAACTGCGCACTGCCCGTTGGCACCGCTTAATCGATAAATTGGCCACTCCTTCGCTTCGATCGGCATATGGATATGCTAGTTTGGGAGCGAGTCTGCGAGTCGCGTCATGAGATCAAACCAACCTGAACGAATTGATAGGAGATGCGTGCGATACGCTCAGGGTCCTCGTGCTTAGTGGACACGCGCTTCTCATGTTTGACGAAATGCTCGCGTGATGTTTTTTTTTTACTTGTTATCGCTGACTCAATTGTGAAGTGGTGATTTCGTCTCTTGAAAAGTGGAGTACTGTAGTATTACTACAGTGCTAGTTGCCACTTTCCCTGCCATCGGCGGGGATCGGGGTTCAGTTATTTTGTTGTTCTGGGGACCTCTTGGTTTTCACATGATGGACCGATTAGTACGTACTCCTATATACTCCCTCTGTTCCGAATTACTTGTCTTGAATTTGTCTAGATACGGATGTATCTAGACTTATTTTAGTGCTAGATACCTCCGTATCTAGACAAATCTAAGACAAGTAATTCGGAACGGAGGGAGTAGTAAGTACTCCATGTAACCTGCCTTGGTAGGGGAGCAAGGTAGGGGAACAAGTAATTCGGAACGGAGGGAGTAGTAAGTACTCCATGTAACCTGCCTTGGTAGGGGAGCAAGATGTCTCAGGCTCTCAGCAAGTTGTTGCATTGGTGCTCTTCTTGGCTTGCTTCTTGAATGTTGAAACCATGATTGAATATTCTTTACGCGATTGGCAAAGGACTTGGTATTTCGGAGCATGCAGCTTACAGTCGCCTGTATGTTTACCGTCACGTTTTCTGATCGCTATCTAAGTTCCACTCTGTCCCATAACGATGAGCATCTTGTGTTTCAGGTTTTACAAAGTGGCCATGAACGATTCAGTCATCTGGTTCCAGGTTTGTTTCGCTAGGACACTCCTTTTGTGTGATTGTTTTTGCATATGTAGTTGCTACGTTAAGATATCTACACTACAACCACAACTAGGTGTGGATAAAAACTGCAATGTGGATTGTTTGAAATCTCTGCGTATAATATAGCCTAGAGGTTTTCATGTACTGCCTCACCATTTTGTTATTGTTTGCAGCTCTGCGATCAGATGATATTCAACTTTGACCCACCTGTCTGTCTTCACTGTGAGGTACTCTACTGATTTATCATCCCATAATTTAATTGGAAACCTTCCTTTTATCGGTTAGCTTGTCTGTTTATGCTGGCTAGTGCATCTGTTTATTGTTCTTTCATCTGGTCTTATGTTGTGTTTACCTCAGCGGGTCGGCCTTTCTTGAGTATCTCACTTATATTTTACAAATACAAGAAATACTTCCTTAGAGTATAGCCTCCGTTTCCATTCTCATGGCAAATCACATGTACTAGTGCAGAAATGATCAGGTCATCCTGAAATTTGTAATCATCCTATCATAATGTTACTTTTTTGTTTTTCAAACTGGGTTTTCTTATTTTCTACTACAAAAAAAGAAACAGAAACAAGGTGTTAGATCAGTAGCAGTGGTAGGAGTAGCGATAATGGTTTCAATCGCAAGTACGTCACCAAAGAAAACCTACTGTGACAGTCTTGAGAACTAGTAACATCAGTGTGCTGATCTGTATACATAACAGAGACAACCAAAAACCATTATATTTGTATCAAGCAGAAGCCTAACTGCATCATAGTATATTTTGCTAATGTTGGATTTGTCTATACCTGCATCTCGATGACAGATTTCTTTTGCTTCGTTTTTCCGCCTTAACTATTTCTTTACCAAATTAGGACTGTGGTGGTCCATTGAGGTGTGGCACCCAATGCAGCGCACTTGCTTCAAATAACATTGGAGGTAGGTTTGTTCTCCTGATTGGATATATTTTCGCCAGCCTTTTCTTCTTGTACCTTACAAAGTGCATCAAGAATGGCACTGGTGGAGTGGTCGGTCAATTAAGTACTTTCCAGTATGCGTTTTCTGGTGATAATAAGCTTCCTTTAAAACTCCTTCAGTTGCAATCATTATTAAGTAGTTCCCACTTCCCACTGCATTTTCTAATGATGTTAATTATTTTTGTTTAAAATTAAATTGCAGCATTTTCTTTCTGGCTACTGGTATTAGTGACTTAGTGCTTGGAGTCTACATTTTTCTTTCTGCAGGGTATGATGTTTGTACAACCATTGGAAGGGCATCTGGATCCCATATATCTCTAATAGGTAAGAATCATGTATACATCGTACCCAAATATCCTTGCTATGTGAAGCTTACCTAGTTGTTTGTTTTTGCTGAGGGAAAAGCAGATGAAGGTAATCCACAAAAGGGTGTCATTGTCAAGATGTTTTCATCAAAGTGTTCTATTTCTGTTTTCATCTTTTGTGATTCAGCTGTAGCCCAAGTGAGTACATTTTTTAAGCTAAACTTTCTTTTGTTCTTTCCTCCGTCACTGTTGCATTCTTATTTTGTGCTGCTTTCTCCCCCCTTCTCTTTTGCAGCTACCGGATACATTCACCCAATCTGGAAGTTGTGATTACGTGAGTGCGCTATTTTTCCGTCGCAATACTTATGATATAGCATATTTCCTTTCTTTTTTCTTTTTGTTGGGAATACAGCAGATTTCTTGCAAGGCATTAATAAAATTTTACCTCACAGGTTACGGTACTTAGACACCCTTCTGGGTGTGCAAGATCAGTGTCTGATGCTGGAAATGGCTGGGGATGGTTAGGCACTTCGTTCATAACGTATGTTATGTTGAGTTGCATTTAGTTACTAAACTTCACATAGTTGCCAGACCATTGATCAACAATCCTCATGATCGCCCACTGCCAGCAAAGTTTCTCACTGCATATTGAGGTCTGGCTTGACTAATATTTAACTGCTTTGCAGAATTTTGTGCCTTCTTGGAGGATACATTCTGATTGGTGCAATCTATAGATATTATTTCCTCGGCATTCGTTCTGTAGAGGTAAAGCTAGTCTTGCACAGAGTCGTTGGTCTTAGTTTTATGCAATAAATACCACATCCATGTCATGCTAAACTCTGCTCAGTTGTTGTCATGTAGTTTAAACTCTGAACCTTTTGAGGGTACTTTCGGTCTCTCAGCTTCGTTGACGGGTTCAGCAAATTTTCTGTCCAAATTTGTGAAGCTCTGCTTGTCTTGGAGAAAGAAAATTGAGTCGGAACCACTCCCAGAGTCGAGATACCAAAATATATCTAAAATTGTACCTGAGCCAAATGTCGAGACTTGAGAGACCAAAATAATTTCAAATGGGTAATGCAAACTCAGGTTGGGAGACCAAAAGTTTAGGTCGTTTCTTTTAGGGAGTAGCTTAATTTCAGATATTCGAAATATACTTTGCAGTACTGAAAATATGGTTTCGTATGGTAATCTCAGTTTCAATCATTTTAGCTTTTGGTGGAGGAAAAAATACAGTACAATGTTCCTTGATATTTCAAATAACTAAAATTCGAAGAAACATATTCACAGAATCACGCTTCTTTCTATCACTGTCAAGAAACCACACAACTGTATACAGGGACGATGCAACTTTGTAATGGGCATTTCAAGTTATGATGCTGACGGGTGGTCACACCTGTCACTTCCATTGACATCCTTAGACGAAAAAATAAGTGTAGTTTTGTGAAACTACTTACAAGTGTAATTTCGAATGGTTTTTCCAGAAAAATGAAATTTTAAAAGCTAGTCCTGCTGTTAGGAGTAATACATTTCCCTTATTTTTCTGGATCTCTGAAGAATTACATAAGAAATAGTTACGACAGTAAAATAAACTAAGAAAGTTGATGTCATAAAAAGATGTATAAAGAGACTGCATCAAATCCATATCAAAAGATAACTGACTCATAGTGTGTCCTGTGAAATTACACCATAGCATCAAAAGATAGCTTTGCGATGATATGTGAACTGTTTCTCTGTGTGAACCATAAAAATTTACAGATTGTTGTCATGTATTGCAATTTATTAACCATTTTAATGCTCTTAAACCACATTTCTGTCTTACTTGATGTATTCTAGGCCATTCCGAACCTGGAATTTTGGATCAGTTTGCCATGGAGAATTAAGGTAAGGTCAAATAAATGTCTATTCTAATAGAACATGCTGATGTTGTGTGTGTGATTCTTTTGATCTGTACTGCTGTTTATCTCGAGACAAACCAGAATTAATGATACACAGTTTAGATCATTTCAAGGTGAGGATAATATGCAGTTACTGATGCATGGAAACAAGTTACATTGCTAACAAATACTCCGTATCTGACATACGTCCGCATTATTTTAAATTGTTTAATTATCTGTCATTCCCAGTATAAGCCACGATCTTGTTCTCTGAAAGGGGAAATGGTGTTTGTACAGTTTACATAATCTCCCCCATTGAAAAGCTTCAGAGTTATTACTGTGATAGGATGTTTTTTTTAATGGTCACTGTGATAGGATTTTTTTAATGGTCACTGTGATAGGATGATAGCATCAAATGTAACCTTATGGTATGTTATCTGTCCAGAGCATGTTTGTTCGTCCAAGAAGAAACCCAAGAAGTCAGAGCAGAGATACTAGAGGTCCATACACCACTGTAAACCACTGAGAAGTAGAAAAATTCAATACCAGTATTGACAGTCATACAGTGGACAAGCATATGTGGATTGGGTTGAAAGCAAAACCTTTGATCTCTGCCCATATGCCAGGTACCATCAATGAATCATGTATCTTTGTACTTGCATATTAGTGGTGGAGTATCTGAATGAGCTACTAATGGAGATAAGACCCGGTGATCATAATTAAGCCTAGTAGGTCCTTACACTACCTGCAGCGCTCTCTTTTTCTCTTCCATTTTCGGGCAGGGGGGGTGGGGGACTTTCATATATGTACAATAGTTGATGCTCGGCTATTTATTCACATGGAAATATGGAATATTCAGAATTGGTTCAATTCCAAGTGATTATGACCATAATATGACTATACTGGCCTTCCTCTCATTCAGTTTTTGAGGCCCTTGAATTTAGGATTCTTTCTTCAAAATTGGTATTAACTTCAAATTGTTCTTCCTGCTATAAATTTAGCAGCGAATTCTGTAATTGGGAACTGAAATTTGGATGTGATTACTATAAAAGTTCTATATGTTACCATGCAAGTAATACCCAGATCAAATGTGATCAGCTATATATCCTGATTTTTTTCAACGCTGTACATCCTTATGAAACTGTGTGAAGTCGGCTAGCGTGTAACAACAGTTGTGATTGATGTTGTCTGATCACACAGGTCAAAGAATAAAGTTGATCCTATGATCTGCATCATACGATGGTCCTGTGTAAAGGAACTTGTAGAATTCTGATGCATCACAGTTAGTTTGTGAGTACTGCAGACAACATGATGCTTGTGCTCTGCTTATTTACTTCTATTATAATGTGGTGTGACGTTATTATGAGTAGAGGAACCTATTATCATAGGGAAGCATGGTAATTTTGCTTCCTTGCCATTCCATCAGGCCAGAAAGTGGTGCAGCTATTTTGTTTTCATGAGCCGGCTCAAGAGGGAATCATTTTACTGGCCGTGTTTCAGAGCTGGAGCTTTCATTTTCTTTTGTACAGATAAAGATGCTTGTTTATACTCTACTAGTGGGATCTTTATGCATTTGTCATTTTCAGAATATGAACCTGCCACAGGATAGTTTCTGAGCTGCAGTAGCGTAATCGTGCTACGTGCTGTTCCTGGGCTCTGGTGCAGATGACCAGTGGTTTGGCTACAATTTAACAGATTCCCCTTTTACGGATTCATGAAATTTCCATGGTCACTTGGCCTTCTCTTGTCTGTTCTGTGCTGCATTTGTCCTTGGCAAATCAAATTCTGCGGACTCGAGTCCTTTGTGGGTATTGGAGGCTTCATTTTCGAAAGGATGGATGTAATGCAATCTGCGATGTTGTTGATCTGAATTTATGTATTGCCACTGCTGCCACAAAGATATTGATATGTGTTGATGTTTGGATCATCAAACCTAGAAGCGTTCGATGACAAATAGTTAGTTTGTGCTGCCGAATATTCTGTTCATGATGCTGTAGACTGGACGAATTATGAGGATGGCAGAAGAGTCACGGACTCGAACTGGGAAGTACGAGTGTATGCTTCTTGTGTTCTGTAAGTATAGGAGCTGACATTTTCTTCTTCTCTCTGCCGTTTTCTTTTTCATCTGCTCTTGTTTGGGGAGAATGACTATTGCGTGAACTACCGACAACTGTATCTTCTCTTTCGACCCAGCAAATAACAGAGGTGGATCTGGGTTGTGTGTACGATCGTATCATAAAAATATATATGAAAAAGTTGCTACCCTGGCCACCGCGTCACTCTGATTTGTGTTTTCTATAAGATCAAACGATCCCGGAGCAACGGATTTTATATGGCCCCTGCATAATTTAGTCCGCCCTTCTCAAGTCCGATCCATTAACAAAATTTGAGCCACCTGGCACATAGACAAGCTCATTTTGTGCTCTTTGACCTGCAGATCCTCATGCTGGACTTGTCTTCCTAGGCCCAAAATCTTTTCCTTCCAATAAAATCCGAACTTTTTAATCTGGAGCTCGGACAGTTACATCACAGATTCAGTATCCTGTTGACAGCCGGACAATTCAACCTCCACTAGTGAACATCGATCACCCAGGTCAAATCGGTTATAAACCATCACGTAACGTGTACAATTCCAATTAGATCAGAGATTGATCTCTAGAATATCCCCTTTTGGACATAAAAGGCAACTCTCCTTGCTCCTAGACCGCATAATTAACCAGGGAATTAAGGAAGTTCATTGACGACGCCACAAGAAAGAAAGGAGGCAAAAAAGACAGAATTTGCCTCTTGGAAACCTGAAAGGAAGAGAATTTACATTGCACGAGCAGAGAAAGAGAGAAACTTGGGGAAGAAACCGCGACAGGAGGCGAGAGAGGAGAGGAGAGGAGGCCGAAGAGGATGCCTGGAGATGGACTTGACCACCGGGGCTCCTCCCCCTCCCCTCCGCCTAAATGGCGACATCTCCTCCAAATCTCGCCTCCTCCCCTTCATTATTCCTCCACCCTCGCCCCCTCCCCCTCCCCCGCCCCGTTCCCGCTCAAAACCCTAACCCTAGCGGCGCCCCTCGCCATGGTCGCCGACTACCGCACCCCCGACAGGCTCCTCCCCCCCGCCGCCGCCGCCGCAGCGGAGGAGCCGGCCCAGGACCCGCCCAAGCCGGCCCTCGCCGTCGCGGGGCCGGCCGCCGCCGCGACCCACGACGGCCTGCGCTTCTGGCAGTACATGCTCGCCGGCTCCGTCGCCGGCGTCGTTGAGCACACGGCCATGTTCCCGGTCGACACCCTCAAGACGCACATGCAGGCCGCCTCGCCGCCCTGCCGCCCCACCCTCTCGCTGGGGGCCGCGCTGCGGGCCGCCGTCGCCGGGGAGGGCGGCGCGCTCGCGCTCTACCGCGGCCTCCCCGCCATGGCCCTCGGCGCCGGCCCCGCCCACGCCGTCTACTTCTCCGTCTACGAGTTCGCCAAGTCGCGCCTTTCGGACCGGTTCGGCCCCAACAACCCCGCGGCGCACGCCTCCTCGGGGGTGCTCGCCACCATCGCCAGCGACGCCGTCTTCACCCCCATGGACACCGTCAAGCAGCGGCTGCAGCTCACGAGCAGCCCCTACACCGGCGTCGCGCACTGCGTCCGCACCGTGTTCCGCGATGAGGGCCTCAGGGCGTTCTTCGTGTCGTACCGGACCACGGTGCTTATGAACGCGCCCTACACCGCCGTCCACTTCTCGACCTACGAGGCGGCCAAGCGTGTGCTCGGAGACATGGCAGCTGACGAGGAGTCGCTTGCCGTGCACGCCACTGCGGGTGCTGCCGCCGGTGCTCTAGCAGCCGCGTTGACCACACCACTCGACGTTGTCAAGACGCAGCTGCAGTGCCAGGTGAGGATCTTACACGTTTGCTTTTGCCGTCACCTTTAATGACATATAGTAGATATCATTGGAGCTGGTCTGAGTTGATTTGTGCGGCTTGCTCAGCAAATGGAGAGATTTTATGCCTGTGCTGGTGTTTCTGTTCACCTCCAAGATTCTTGGAATGACTTTTTACAGTTAAATTTTCTATTTTCCGGTGGCCCTTTGATCTGTTAGTGACTTATTGGTGATCGCTGTCCTTATAGGGTGCTCTGTACCATTAATGTTGAAGAGCTAATGATACAAGGAGCATCTTTTCGGTCGCGATAATGCTAAACTTGGGCCTCTTCTAAAGCTGCAGTCTTTTCACCTATGGAACATTAACTGTGTCGTGGCGCTTTCTGCTAGGAAAAATCAAAACAAATTAGTATAGACTCAAGGTGTGAGTTTTATGCCACCTTACCCTATTTGAAATGACATCGACAACAGCTGACCTTACAAGGTTTTGATGGAAATGTTGATGAGAAGTTACAAATGGTTGGTGAATCACATTAATAATATTGTAGTTGTAATAACTTGGAACGTAATTGCTAATAACATATCAATATCCTCAGCTTCTCACTATCATTTATAGTAGCATTCTCTTTGACATGACACACCGATTGTCTTATGCATACTTATGTGTCTTGTAGATCCGTTGTCATTATCGATCCATCACTGGTAGTTCAGCTCATTGAACTTTAATGAGCTGGTCTGAGTTGATTTGTTGCGGCTTACTCAGCAAATGGGGAAATTTTATGCCTTTTCTGGTGTTTCTGTTCACCTCCAAGATTCTTGGAATGACTTTTTACAGTTAAAATTTCTATTTTCCAGTTGCACTTTGATCTGTTCCTAAATTTTCTATTCTGTCCTTATAGGGTGCTCTGTAGCATTAATGTTGAAGAGCTAGTGATGTAAGGAGCATCTTTTCAGTCGCGATAAGTGCTAACTGACCAGTTAGATATAGATATGCTGAACTTGGGCCTCTTCTGAAGCCGCAGTCCTTTTTCACCTATGAAACATTAATTGTGTCGTGGCGCTTTCTGCAAGGAAAAATCAGAACAAATTACTAGAAGATTCAAGGTGTAAGTTTTAGGCCACCGTAACCTGGTTGAAATGACATCAACAGACAGCTGACCTTACAAGATTTTGATGGAAATGTTGATGAGGAGTTACAAATGGTTGGTTGTCACATTAATGATACTGTAGTTGTAACTTGGAAAATTTGTGCTAATGTCATCTCAGTATCCTCAGCTCCTCACTATCATTTGTAGTACTCGCTCTGATCTGAATTAATTGACGTAGCCTCTATACAATGTAAGCGGGATCGGCGGGAATACTTAGTTTGACATGACACCGCGATATTCTTGTGCGTACTTATGTAGCTTGTAGAGTCATTATCGATCCATCACTGGTAGTTCAGCTTATTGAACTTCTACCTTTATTAATTTTATATGATGGGGCACGACTATCCCTAGTTCAGTTAATTGAAAAATATGTTATTCTTATGTGTTACTCCCTCTGTTCCTAAATATAAGTATTTTTAGAGATTTCAATAAGGACTACATACGGATGTATATAGACATATTTTAGAGTGTAGATTCACTCATTTTGCTCCGTATGTAGTCCGCATTGGAATCTCTAAAAAGACTTGTATTTAGGAACGGAGGGAGTACATACACAACATAGAGATTGTGTTAGCAATCTCTTGGTCTTTAGGCAGAAGGGCTTGTATGTTTCCTTTCTATGCATCCATTTATGTGTCCCTTTGGTACTAAATAAATGTGAACCTCGGTGTACTACATGGACTCCGTCAGCCCACACACAACAGAGAGGAACACACACAAATACTCCCTCCGTCTCATAATATAAGACGTGTTTTGACACTGTCATAGTGTCAAAACACGTCTTATATTATGGGACAGAGGGAGTACATGATAAGGGAAGATGCAAGTTATGGCCACCTTGAAATATTCCCTAAAACCTATAGAGTAATTGGCTACCATGAAAACTTATAGAGTAGGTCATTTGGTACAACCGTACAATATAACATGGATTAAAGATCAAGTTTCATATACTTAACTAAATTTGCCAGTTATATTACTAGTGTTGTTTCTGTAGCTAACTAAATAGGGCTGTCAAACCCTTCTTATGTGTGGTCTAGTCAGCAGTTGCTTTATATCATCGTTCCATGCATGTTATCATCTTTCTATTTTCCTAGCACATTTTCAACTTTGGATAACTTCCTCATTTTTGTGTTTACATGAATGTCATCCACCTGTTTTTACTTCCAAGGTAATAACAGTGTTCTCTTTTTGTCTGTGGTCAGGGTGTATGCGGCTGTGAACGCTTTGCTAGTAGCTCTATAGGAGATGTGTTTAGAACGATTATAAAGCGCGACGGATACGTTGGGCTCATGAGGGGATGGAAGCCGAGAATGCTGTTCCACGCACCAGCAGCTGCCATCTGCTGGTCCACATACGAAGCCTCGAAGTCGTTCTTTGAAAGATTTAATGAGAAAAGGAGAAAATAGTTGGAGCATTTCTTGGAAGTGATTGTGTTTTTCTGGAAGCCAAGTGCTTCCTCGCTGTGGCGTGTCCTCGGCTGATGAAAGAGGCAGTGCCTAGATACAGTTGTGTGCAGCAGAGGATCCATTTGGAATGATGCACCGTGCATCGAAATTTGTCCAACGATGATCTGTCTGTACGTTGTATTTCTTTTCTTTTTGGCTGAGTTATATGTATCATTTTTCCAGCCCGTGGTCGGGATAGCAAATACCAGAATAATTTTGCCCTAGTTTTTCAGGATCATTGAGCATACTGTATGGCCTTTGTGTCAGATTCTTGATAAAGTGAAATGAGATTTTGGTTCTGTTACAATTTCCCGCTTCTTTTGTTCTCGTCACCATATGTTGTGAAGAACCCTGATGTGTGCCTGAATATATTGTCCAGTAAGCTAACGCTGGGTGTAAAGGTCAGAACGAGATGCATATACTTGTTGAGCGATTCTGCCATCCAAGCACCAGTGGTCTAGTGGTAGAATAGTACCCTGCCACGGTACAGACCCGGGTTCGATTCCCGGCTGGTGCAATTTTTTTTCCTTTCGATCATTCTCTTGTGGACGGCGATGCCCAAATCAGAACACCTTCTTCCCCAAACTCCCGTTTGGCTTGGCTTTGGTTTGTGTTTTCCAGTCCATTTTTCTGTTTTTACGTCATGTGCTCGTTGCATTTTCTGTTTATTTGTTCACATAGTCATCACTGTGATCAGGTCCCCAGGAAACAGAAGTCAACCTGGACCAGGTCCCCAGGTTGAATTGGCACTCTTAACTTCGATTCCGGTCTATTCCAAACCCTCTAAACGCGACGCCCGCTCATGTCGCACCCCCGCTCGCCCGCGACTTCCCCATTGCACCGCGTTGACCTCGCCGTGCGCCTCCCCGGCGGTGACCCCCAGCCCTCGCCCATGGCATCTAGTAGCGGATGATCCTCGCCACACCGCGCGTCCTTCCGCGTACGGACACGAGCATTGGTCTCGTAATTGGGGCATCCCCTACTAGATTGGGCGGGATAAACGGCGCTGTTGCGTCGATCCTGAGATCCACTGATGGATTCGGACGGCGGAGCATCGGACCAGGAGATCAGGCGTCTCATGGTGGAGCTCGTCCGCAGGGAGAGGGCGGCTACAAGAGCGGCGAGAAGAGCGCAAAGAGCGGATCGAGATGTGGCGATGGCGAGGATGAATCTCGCGCTACGAGCAGTGTGTGGGACCACGGAGATGGAACAACAAATCACCCCCGACTTGATCCTGCCTGGGTCGCGGAAGAAGCTGTATCCACTTCAAGGATTCATCGGATGAGGTTGAGATTGTTCAGATCCGAGATTTGACCAATTTTGTGTCGTCGCCTGCTTCAGGGTCTGGTATGTTTCGTCATGCTGCCTCTAATTTGCGTTGTAATTTTGGTGCTGGTCTGACCTCTCGCCGTCGAAGATCGACGTCGCCGCCGCCGTTCATGGTGCCGCCCTCACAAGAATTGGGGAGGAGCGGGGGCGGGATGGTTGTGAACGGGCCCCTGGGTCAGCCTCTATCGACGTTTAGACCGTTGGATGTGTCCTCATACGATCCTGACTGTTGATTGTGGGAAACAGTCGCCAACCCAACCTTGAGAGACATATTCCCCACCATGTGCGTGCCCCTAATCCCCAGGCTGCTAGGGTTCGTCGCTGTCCCCTGCGCCGCCATCGTGAATCCATTACTCTAGTCTAGATCCGCCGCGATCTGTTTGCTAAGGGAGAGTTCTTTGCGGCATACTGTTTTCCTATCGGTCCTTCAGACCATCTGTTCGAGCCCAAGCAATTTAGCTCCTCGTGCGATTTTTGGTCGTAGAAGACCGAGAAACCTCCGTTTGTTGTTGTTGTCAAGAAGATGGCTGGGGCTGGGCAGAATCAAGGTGCTAGAGGGGGGAGATATGGAGCTGGCCGTAGCCGCATTGGCACTGCTCGCCCTCCAGCCCCTGTGCAGCAACAGCCTGTTGCTGCTCAAGTGAATCCTGTTTGGGCGCCAATCTCCTCACCATTGCCTTCTCAACATGCCCCTCCCATTTCCATCTATGCCAAACCTCCCATTGTTCCACTTGAAGCTAGTTCTCCCAGTATGTTACACCCAGCTATGAACCAGATCTACACTGGTTTTCCTACCTCTAATTACCAATTCCCCCAAATGGCTCCATGGATGCAACAACCTCAATCACATTCCCCCTACATGCCACCATAAAATCTTCCAGTGTAGTACCGACAACCTTTCTAGCAATCTGTCAGTACTGGCAGTGGTGCTTCTCGAGGGAGTGGTCAAGCTGGGACTGTGAAAAACAAGAAGGAAGCTAAGGCTGGTGCTAAGCAAAAGCAACTTCTTGCTGCCTCTGGGCCCAATGATAGCTCCACTGCTCAAGTTTGTGTAGACTCTGATGGACATATGGTGGATCCTAAATATATAGGTACTATTTGCTAAAATTGTGGCCTCCCTGGTCACTTTGTTGGCATGTGCTCCATTCCTAAGGTCTGCTTCATTTGTAAAACCCCTGGTCACCATATGGTGTTGGGGAATGCAGTAATTTCAAATTTTTTCCTACGCACACGCAAGATCCATCTAGGTGATGTATAGCAACGAGAGGGGATAGAGTGTTGTCTACGTACCCTCGTATACTGTAAGCGGAAGCGTTATGACAACGCGGTTGATGTAGTCATACGTCTTCACGATCCGACCGATCCTAGCACCGAAGGTACGGCACCTCCGCGATCTACACACGTTCAGCTCGGTGACATCCCACGAACTCTAGATCCAGCTGAGTGTCGAAGGAGAGTTTCGTCAGCACGACGGCGTGATGACGGTGATGATGAAGTTACCGACGCAGGGCTTCTCCTAAGCACTACAACGATATGACTGAGGTGGAAATCTGTGGAGGGGGGGCACCGCACACGACTAAGAGATCAACTTGTGTGTCTATGGGATGCCCCCTCCCCACGTATATAAAGGAGGGAGGGAGGAAGAGGCCGGCCTAGGAGGAGGCGGGCACCAAGGGGGGCAATCCTACTCCAAGTAGGTTTGCCCCCCCTTTCCTATTCCTACTAGGAGAAGGAGGAAAGAGGAGGAGGGGAGAAGGAAAGAGCGGGCCGACCCCCCAAACCCTAAACCAATTCGGTTTGGGCCTAGGGGGGCGCGCCCCACACCTTTCTTGCTACCCTCTTTATCCACTAGGGCCCAATAAGGCCCATGGACTCCCCGGGGGGTTCCGGTCACCTTTCGATACTCCGAAAAATACCCGATACACTTTGGAACCCTTTCGGTGTCCGAATATAACCTTCCAATATATCAATCTTTATGTCTCGACCATTTCGAGACTCCTCGTCATGTCCGTGATCACATACGGGACTCCGAACTACCTTCGGTACATAAAAACACATAAACTCGTAATACCGATCGTCATCGAACGTTAAGCGTGCGGACCCTATGGGTTCGAGAACTATGTAGACATGACCGAGACTCATCTCCGTTCAATAACCAATAGCGGAACCTGCATGCTCATATTGGTTCCTACATATTCTATGAAGATCTTTATCGGTCAAACCGCATAACAACATACGTTGTTCCCTTTGTCATTGGTATATTACTTGCCTGAGATTCGATCGTCGGTATCTCAACTAGTTCAATATCGTTACCGGCAAGTCTCTTTACTCGTTCCGTAATGCAACATCCCGTAATTAACTCATTAGTCACATTGCTTGCAAGGCTTATAGTGATGTGTATTACCGAGAGTGCCCAGAGATACCTCTCCAATACACGGAGTGACAAATCCTAATCTCGATCTATGCCAACTCAACAAACACCATCGGAGATACTTGTACATCATCTTTATAGTCACCCAGTTGCGTTGTGATGTTTGATAGCACACTAAGTGTTCCTCCGGTATTCGGGAGTTGCATAATCTCATATTCATAGCAACATGTATAAGTTATGGAGAAAGCAATAGCAGTAAACTAAACGATCAAAGTGCTAAGCTAACGGATGGGTCAAGTCAATCACATCATTCTCTAATGATGTGATCCCGTTCATCAAATGACAACTCTTTGTCCATGGCTAGGAAACTTAACCATCTTTAATTAGCGAACTAGTCAAGTAGAGGCATACCAGTGACACTGTTTGTCTATGTATTCACACATGTACTAAGTTTTCGGTTAATACAATTCTAGCATGAATAATAAACATTTATCATGATATAAGGAAATATAAATAACAACTTTATTTTGCCTCTAGGGCATATTTCCTTCAGTCTCCCACTTGCACTAGAGTCAATAATCTAGTTCACATTGTCATGTGATTTCACATCAATAGTTCACATCTTTATTGACTAATACCCAAAGGGTTTACTAGAGTCAATAATCTAGTTCACATCGCTATGTGATGAACACCCAAAGAGTGATCATGTTTTGCTTGTGAGAGAAGTTTAGTCCACGGGTCTGCAATTTCTATGTCTACAATGCTCTGCACGGAGCTACTCTAGCTTATTGCTCCCACTTTCAATATGTATCTAGATCGAGACTTACAGTCATCTAGATTGGTATAAAAATCTTGCATCGACGTAACTCTTTACGAAAAAAACTCTTTTATCACCTCCATATCCGAGAAACATTTCCTTTGTCCTCTAAGGATAATTTTGACCGCTGTCCAGTGATCCACTCCTGGACCACTATTGCACCCTCTTGCCAAACTCTTGGTGAGGTACACAATAGGTCTGGTACACAACATAGCATACTTTATAGAACCTATGGCTGAGGCATCGGGAATGACTTTTCATTCTCTTTCTATTTTCTGCCGTGGTCGGGTTTCGAGTCTTTACTCAACTTCACACATTGCAACATAGGCAAGAACTCCTTCTTTGACTGTTCCATTTTGAATTACTTCAAATTCTTGTGAAGGTATATACTCATTGAAAAATATATCAAGCGTCTTGATCTATCTCTATAGATATTGAAACTCAATATGTAAGTAGCTTCAGCGAGGTCTTTCTTTGAAAAACTCCTTCCAAACACTCCTCTATGCTTTCTAGAAAATTCTACATTATTTCCGATCAACAATATGTCATTCACATATACTTATCAGAAAGGCTGTAGTGCTCCCACCCACTTTCTTGTAAATACATGCTTCACCGCAAGTCTGTATAAAACCATATGCTTTGATCACTTTATCAAAGCATATATTCCAACTTCGAGATGCTTAGACTGAAGGAAATATGCCCTAGAGACAGTAATAAAGTTATTATTTATTTCCTTATATCATGATAAATGTTTATTATTCATGCTAGAATTGTATTAACCGGAAATTTAGTACATGTGTGAATACATAGACAAACTGAGTGTCACTAGTATGCCTCTACTTGACTAGCTCGTTAATCAAAGATGGTTAAGTTTCCTAGCCATGGACAAGAGTTGTCATTTGATGAACGGGACCACATCATTAGAGAATGATGTGATTGACTTGACCCATCCGTTAGCTTAGCACGATGATCGTTTACTTTGTTGCTATTGCTTTCTTCATAACTTATACATATTCCTATGACTATGAGATTATGCAACTCCCGGATACCGGAGGAACACTTAGTGTGCTATCAAACGTCACAACGTAACTGGGTGACTATAAAGATGCTCTACAGGTGTCACCGACAGTGTTTGTTGAGTTGGCATAGATCGACATTAGGATTTGTCACTCCTTGTCTCGGAGAGGTATCTCTGGGCCCTCTCGGTAATGCACATCACTATAAGCCTTGCAAGAAATGTGACTAATGAGTTAGTTACGTGATGTTGCATTACGGAACGAGTAAAGGGACTTGCCGGTAACGAGATTGAACTAGGTATTGAGATACCGACGACCGAATCTCGGGAAAGTAACATACCGATAACAAAGGGAACAACATATGCTGTTAAGCGGTTTGACCGATAAAGATCTTCGTATAATATGTAGGAGCCAATATGAGCATCCAGGTTCTGCTATTGGTTATTGACTGAAGATAAGTCTTGGTCATGTCTACATAGTTCTCGAACTCGTAGGGTCCGCACGCTTAACTTTCGATGACGATCAATATTATGAGTTTATGTGTTTTGATGTACCGAAGGTTGTTCGGAGTCCTGGATGAGATCACAGACATGATGAGGAGTCTCAAAATGGTCGAGACATAAAGATTGATATATTGGAAGGTTATATTCAGACACCGGAAAGGTTCCGGGGGTCATCGGATAAATACCGGAGTACCGGGGAGTTACCGGACCCCCCCGGAGGGTCAATGGGCCTTCATGGGCCTTAGTGGAAATAGAGGGCAGCAAGGGAGCTGTGGGGTGCGGCCCCACAGGACCAAACCGAATTGGTTTAGGGCTTGGGGGGGCCATCCCCCTCTTTCCTTCTCCCCTCCTCCTCTTTCCTTCCCCTCCTCCTCTTTCCTTCCCCTCCTAGTTAGACTAGGAAAGGGGGAACCTACTCCTAGTAGGAGTAGGACTCCCCCCCTTGGGGCGCACCCTATGAGGCCGCCGGCCCCCTCCCCTTGCTCATTTATATACGGGGGCAGGGGGCACCCTAGAACACACAAGTTGATTGTTTAGCCGTGTGCGATGCCCCCCTTCACAGATTTCCACCTCAGTCATATCGTTGTAGAGCTTAGGCGAAGCGCTGCGTCGGTAACTTCATCATCACCGTCATCACGCCGTCGTGCTGACGAAAATCTCCTCGACCTCAGCTGGATCTAGAGTTCTGGGACGTCACCGAGCTAAACGTGTGCAGATCGCGGAGGTGCCGTACCTTTGGTGCTAGGATCCGTCGGATCGTGAAGACGTACGACTACATCAACCGCGTTCTCATAACGCTTCTGCTTACGGTCTATGAGGGTACATGGACAACTCTCCCTCTCATTGCTATGCATGACCTAGATGGATCTTGCGTGTGCATAGGTTTTTTTGAAATTACTGCATTCCCCAACAGTGGTATCTGAGCCAGGTCTATGCATAGATGTTATATGCACGCGTAGAACACAAAGGAGTTGTGGGTGTGGGTATATACATATTGCTTGCCGTCACTAGTTGATTCCTGATTCAGCAGTATTGTTGGATGAAGCGGCTCAGACCGACATTACGCGTACGCTTACGCGAGACTGGTTCTACCGACATGCTCCGCACACAGGTGGCTAGTGGGTGTCTATTTCTCCAACTTTAGTTGAATCGGATTCAATGAACATGGTTCTTTCTGAAGATCAAAAAGCAATCACTATACCGCGTTGTGGTTTTTGATGTGTAGGTAAGAACGGTTCTTGCTAAGCCCGTAGCAGCCACATAAAACTTGCAACAACAAAGTAGAGGACGTCTAACTTGTTTTTGCAGGGCATGTTGTAATGTGATATGGTCAAGACGTGATGAGATATATATTGTTGTATGAGATGATCATGTTTTGTTAAAGTTACCGGCAACTGGCAGGAGCCTTATGACTGTCTCTTTATTGCATAAGATGCAAGCACCATACAATTGCTTTACTTTATCGCTATGCGATAGCAATAGTTGGCGAGACGACCATGCGACGACACGTTGATATAGATCAAGATGATGGAGATCATGGTGTCATGCCGGTGACGATGGAGATCATGACGGTACTTTGGAGATGGAGATCAAAGGCACAAGATGATGATGGCGTATCATGTCACATATTTTTGATTACATGTGATGTTTATATTTTATGTATCTTGTTTTTCTTAGTACAATGGTAGCATTATGAGATGATCTCTCACTAAATTTCAAGGTATAAGTGTTCTCCGTGAGTATGCATCGTTACTATAGTTCGTCGTGCCGAGACACCACGTGATGATCGGGTGTGATAAGCTCTACGTTCACATACAACGGGTGAAAGCTAGTTTTGCACATGCAGAATACTTGGGTTAAACTTGACAAGCCTAGCATATGCAGATATGGCCTCGGAACACTAAGACCGAAAGGTCGAGCGTGAATCATATAGTAGATACGATCAACATAGTGACGTTCACCATTGAAAACTATTCCATCTCACGTGATGATCGGACATGGTTTATTTGATACGGATCACGTGATCACTTAGATGATTAGAGGGATGTCTATCTAAGTGGGAGTTCTTAAGTAATATGATTAATTGAATTTTAATTTATCATGAACATAGTCCTGGTAGTATTTGCATAACTATGTTGTAGATCAATAGCTCGTGATGTAGCTCCTCGTTTATTTTTGATATGTTCCTGAAGAAAAACTATGTTGAAAGATGATAGTAGCAATGATGCAGACTGGCTCCGCGATCTAAGGATTATCGTCATTGCTGCAGAGAAGAATTATGTCCTTGATGCACCGCTAGGTGATAGACCTATTGCAGGAGCAGATGCAGACGTTATGAACGTTTGGCAAGCTCAGTATGATGACTACTTGATAGTTTAGTGCGCCATGCTTTACGGCTTAGAACCGGGACTTCAAAAATGTTTTGAACACCATGGAGCATATAAGATGTTCCAAGAGCTGAAATTGGTATTTCAGACTCATGCCCGAATCGAGAGGTATGAGACCTCCGACAAGTACTTTGCCTACAAGATGGAGGAGAATAGCTCAGCTAGTGAGCATGTGCTCAGAATGTCTCAGTACTACAATCACTTGAATCAAGTGAGAGTTAATCTTCCAGATAAGATAGTGATTGACAGATTTCTCTAGTCACTATCGCCAAGTTACTAGAACTTCGCGATGAACTATAATATGCAAGGGATGATGAAAATGATTCCCGAGCTCTTCGTGATGCTGAAATGAACGAAGGTAGAAATCAAGAAAAGCATCAAATGTTGATGGTTGACAAGACCACTAGTTTCAAGTAAAAGGGCAAAGGAAAGAAAGGGAACGTTAAGAAGAATGGCAAGCAAGTTGCCACTCCCATGAAGAAGCCCAAAGCTAGACCCAAGCCTGAAACTGAGTGCTTCTACTGCAAAGGAAATGGTCACCCAAAGCGGAACTGCCCCAAATACTTGGCGGATAAGAAGGATGACAAAGTGAACAAAAAGTATATATGATATACATGTTATTGATGTGTACTTTACTAGTGTTCATAGTAGCCCCTGGGTATTTGATACTGGTTTAGTTGCTATGATTAGTAACTTGAAACAGGAGTTACAAAATGAACAGAGACTAGTTGAGGGCAAAGTGACGATGTGTGTTGGAAGTGATTCCAAGGTTGATAAGATCACCATCGCATCCTCCCTCTACCTTTGGGATTAGTATTGGAACTAAATAAATGTTATTTGGTGTTTGCGTTGAGCATAAATATGATTGGATCCTGTTTATTGCGATACAGTTATTCATTTAAGTCAGAGAATAATTGTTGTTCTGTTTACATGAATAAAACCTTCTATGGTCGTACATCCAATGTAAATGGTTTACTGAATCTTGATCATAGTGATACACATAATATTGATGCCAAAATATGCAAAGTTAATAATGATAGTGCAACTTATTTGTGGCACTGCCGTTATTGGTGTAAAGCGCATGAAGAAACTCCATGCTGTTGGGCTTTTGGAATCACTTGATTATGAATCACTTGATGCTTGCGAACCATGCCTCATGGGCAAGATGACTAAGACTCCATTCTCCGGAACAATGGAGCGAGCAACTGACTTATTGGAAACAATACATAACGATGTATGTGGTCCGATGAGTGTTGATGCTCACGGCGGGTATCATTATTTTCTTACCTTCACAGATGATTTGAGCAGATATGGGTATAACTACTTAATGAAACACAAGTCTGAAACGTTTGAAAAGTTCAAATTTCAAAGTGAAGTGGAGAATCATCGTAACAAGAAAATAAAGTTTCTACGATCTGACCGCGGAGACGAAATATTTGAGTTACGAGTTTGGCCTTCAGTTGAAACAATGTCGAATAGTTTCGCAACTCACGCCACCTAGAACACCACAGCGTAATGGTGTGTCCGAACGTCATAACCGTACTTTATTAGATATGGTGCGGTCTATGATGTCTCTTACCGATTTACCACTATCGTTTTGGGGTTATGCATTGGAGACAGCTGCATTCACATTAAATAGGGCACCGTCTAAAAATCCGTTGAGATGACACCGTATGAACTATGGTTTAGCAAGAAACCTAAGCTGTCATTTCTTAAAGTTTGGGGTTGCGATGCTTATGTTAACAAGTTTCAGCCTGATAAGCTCAAACCCAAATCGGAGAAGTGCGTCTTCATAGGATACCCAAAAGAAACTGTTGGGTACACCTTCTATCACAGATCCGAAGGCAAGATCTTTGTTGCTAAGAGTGGATCCTTTCTAGCGAAGGAGTTTCTCTTGAAAGAAGTGAGTGGAGTAAAGTAGAACTTGATGAGGTAATTGTACCTTCTCCCAAATTGGAAAGTAGTTCATCACAAAAATTAGTTCCAGTGATGCCTACACAAATTAGTGAGGAAGTTAATGATGATGTTCATGAAACTTCAGATCAAGTTACTACCAAACCTCGTAGGTCAACCATAGTACGTTCCGCACCAGAGTGGTACGGTAATCCTGTTCTGGAAGTCATGTTACTAGATCATGACAAACCTACGAACTATCAGGAAGCAATGATGAGCCCAGATTCCGCGAAATGGCTAAAGGCCATGAAACCTGAGATGGGATCCATGTATGAGAACAAAGTATGGACTTTGATTGACTTGCCCAATGATCTGTGAGCCATTCAGAATAAATGGATCTTCAAGAGGAAGACGGACGCTGATAGTAGTGTTACTATCTACAAAGCTCGAATTGTCGCAAAAGGTTTTCGACAAGTTCAAGGTATTGACTACGATGAGATTTTCTCACTCGTATCGATGCTTAAAAATCTGTCTGAATCATGTTAGCAATTGCCGCATTTTATGAAATCTGGCAAATGGATATCAAAACTACATTCCTTAATGGATTTATTAAAGAAGAGTTGTATATGATGCAACCAGAAGGTTTTGTCAATCTAAAGATGCTAACAAAGTGTGCAAGCTCCAGCGATCCATCTTTGGACTGGTGCAAGCATCTCGGAGTTGGAATATACACTTTGATGAGTTGATTAAAGCATATAGTTTTATACAGACTTTTGGAGAAGCCTGTATTTACAAGAAAGTGAGTGGGAACTCTGTAGCATTTTTGATATTATATGTGGATGACATATTGTTGATCGGAAATGATACTGAATTTCCGGATAGCATAAAAGGATACTTGAATAAGAATTTTTCAATGAAAGACCTCGGTGAAGCTGCTTACATAATGGGCATTAAGATCTATAGAGATAGATTAAGACGCTTGACAAATTTTTCAATGAGTACATACCTTGACAAGTTTTTGAAGTAGTTCAAAATGGAACAGTCAAAGAAGGAGTTCTTGACTGTGTTGCAAAGTGTGAAGTTGAGTAAAGACTCAAAACTAGACCACGGCAGAAAATAGAAAGAGAATGAAAAAGTCATTCCCTATGCCTCAGTCATAGATTTTATAAAGTATGCTATGCTGTGTACCAGACCTATTGTATACCTTAGCATGATTTTGGCAAGGGAGTACAATACTGATCTAGGAGTAGATCACTGGACAGCGGTCAAAATTATCCTTAGAGGACTAAGGAAATATTTATCGGTTATGGAGGTGATAAAAGAGTTCGTCGTAAAGAGTTGTGTTGACGCAAGCTTTTGACACCGATCTAGATGACTCCAAGTCTCGATCTAGATACATATTGAAAGTGGGAGCAATTAGCTAGAGTAGCTCCGTGCAGAGTATTGTAGACATAGAAATTTGTAAAATACATACGGATCTGAATGTTGCAGACCCGTAGACTAAACTTTTCTCACAAGCAAAACATGATCACTCTTTGGGTGTTAATCACATAGCGATGTGAACTAGATTATTGACTCTAGTAAACCCTTTGGGTATTAGTCACATGGAGATGTGTACTAATCACATAAAGATGTGAACTATTGGTGTTAAATCACATGACAATGTGAACTAGATTATTGACTCTAGTGCAAGTGGGAAACTGAAGGAAATATGCCCTAGAGGCAATAATAAAGTTATTATCTATTTCCTTATATCATGATAAATGTTTATTATTCATGCTAGAATTGTATTAATCGGAAACTTAGTACATGTGTGAATACATATACAAACTGAGTGTCACTAGTATGCCTCTACTTGACTAGCTCATTAATCAAAGATGGTTAAGTTTCCTAGCCATGGACAAGAGTTGTTATTTGATGAACGGGATCACATCATTAGAGAATGATGTGATTGACTTGACCCATCCGTTAGCTTAGCATGATGATCGTTTAGTTTGGTGCTATTGCTTTCTTCATAACTTATACATGTTCCTATGACTATGAGGTTATGCAACTCCCGGATACCGGACGAACACTTAGTGTTCTATCAAACGTCACGACATAACTGGGTGACTATAAAGATGCTCTACAGGTGTCTCCAATGGTGTTTGTTGAGTTGGCATAGATCGAGATTAGGATTTGTCACTCTGTGTATCGGAGAGGTATCTCTAGGCCCTCTCGGTAATGCACATCACTATAAGCCTTGCAAGCAATGTGACTAATGAGTTAGTTAAGGGATGTTGCGTTACGGAACGAGTAAAGAGACTTGCCGGTAACGAGATTGAACTAGGTATTGAGATACCGATGATCGAATCTCGGGCAAATAACATACCGATGACAAAGGGAACAACGTATGCTGTTGTGCGGTTTGACGATAAAGATCTTTGTAGAATATGTAGGAGCCAATATGAGCATCCAGGTTCCGCTATTGGTTATTGACCAGAGATGAGTCTCGGTCATGTCTACATAGTTCTCGAACCCGTAGGGTCCGCACGCTTAACGTTCGATGACGATCGGTATTATGAGTTTATGTGTTTTGCTGTACCAAAGGTTGTTCGGAGTCCCGGATGAGATCACGAACATGACGAGGAGTCTCGAAATGGTCAAGACATAAAGATTGATATATTGGAAGGTTATATTCGGACAACGGAAAGGTTCTGGGGTCATCGGATAAATACCGGAGTACCGGGGAGTTACCGGTACCCCCGGAGGGTCAATGGGCCTTCATGGGCCTTAGTGGAAATAGAGGGAAGCAAGGGAGCTATGGGGCGCGCCCCCTAGGACCAAACCGAATTGGTTTAGGGCTTGGGGGCCTGCCCCCTCTTTCCTTCTCCCATCCTCCTCTTTCCTTCTCCTCCTAGTAGGATTCCCCCCTTGGGGCGCAGCCTGTCGGTGTCAAAACCGGTGGATCTCGGGTAGGGGGTCCCGAACTGTGCGTCTAGGCCGGATAGTAACAGGAGGCAGGGGACACAAAGTTCTACCCAGGTTCGGGCCCTCTCGATGGAGGTAAAACCCTACGTCCTGCTTGATTAATATTGATGATATGGGTATTACAAGAGTTGATCTACCATGAGATCAGAGAGGCTAAATCCTAGAAGCTAGCCTATGGTATGATTGTTGATGTGTATGTTGTCCTACGGACTAAAACCCTCCGATTTATATAGACACCGGAGAGGGTTAGGGTTACATAAAGTCGGTTATAATGGTAGGAGATCTGATCATCCGTATCGCCAAGCTTGCCTTCCACGCCAAGTAAAGTCCCTTCCGGACACGGGACGGAGTCTTCAATCTTGTATCTTCATAGCCCAGGAGTCCGGCTGAAGGTATAGTTCGGCTATCCGAACACCCCCTAATCCAGGACTCCCTCAGTAGCCCCCGAACCAGGCTTCAATGACGATGAGTCCGGCGCGCAGATTGTCTTCGGCATTGCAAGGCGGGTTCTCCTCCAAATTCTGTGTACCTGTTTGAATAAAGTCCGGTTTCTTGTAGATGTTGCGCTCCTTGGCTTCTACGCCCAATAATGGCCGTTTTCCACGTGTCAAACGAATATGAAAAGTCTGAGTGTTTTTATGTTCACACCCCTAGCCGCGTAAATGAGTTGCCCTTAAGGGGACGAGGATTTAGATCCAATCCACACCTTCTCCCCTCCACGAGTGTTCATCAGAGCGCATCCGACAAAGGTCCATTCCACCATGGCCAGCCGCCGCAACTCCTCCGCTCGCCCTTCTAGCCCTAAGCCTGGATATTGGGAGAGATGTTCTACTCTGCATAGCGAGCTAGTGACGCTCCAGACCAAGGGATTTCTCCCCCCGGCCTATATGGTCCCGGTCCGAGCCGGTCTTGCCGTCTACAACGGCGGAGAGCAAGCAGAGAATGCCCCTAATCCATCCAAAGGAGAGCGGGTGTGCCTTGTCCCTTACTTAATAAGGGGGCTCGGATTTCCCATCCACCTGTTTCTCCGGGGGCTGCTGGAGTTCTACGGCCTCCAGCTACATCACCTCACGCCTGCCTCAGTATTGCATATCGCGGGCTTTGTAGCCCTCTGCGAGCTGTTCTTGGGTATTGAAGCTCATTTCAGACTGTAGAAGGAGCTATTTTGCCTCGTGCCCCGTTCCAAGAAAGGGTCAATGTATCAAGTGGGCGGAGCCGAAGTATGGCACATCGCCGGGACCGAATATCTGCCCGGAACCCCAAAGAAGGCGTCCGAAGATTGGCCCTCAGAATGGTTCTATATAGAAGACGTCCCGCTGCCGGATCCTGTCCGGATCGGCCTCCCAGAGTTTGATAGTGCTCCTTTAAAGAAGCGCCTAAGCTGGCGTCCACGGAGCCCTCAAAGGGAAAGTGACAGGGACATCGTTTATCTCATGGGCCGAATAAGATTGTTGGCCCATTCCGGATAACCATGATCGGAGTTATGGCCGAATGCATCATGCGGGGGGTGCAGCCGCTTCAGTACAGAAGCCACCCCATGTGGGATTTCAACGGGGAGGACGACGCCACCCGCTACGGCCGTAAGGGGCCAGATTCAGTTGCCGCTCTATTAAAGATCTTGTCCAATTTGTACAAGGGAGAAGAGGAGGAATTTCTCCGCATTAACCCACAGGGTGGATTCTCTATGCATAATCCCCCAAGTTGGGTAAGTGGTCGCGTTTACTTGCTCATCCGTTTAGTGTTCCCATTGTTAAATACTTAGTCTGATGACTTCAACGCAGGAACTGCGCCGGGCCGTTAAGGACATAAGCAGCCCGCCTCCACAACCCGAGGACCCAGGACGGTCTCTCGACCCGGCCTCTCAAGAGGATCCGAACATATCTGTGGAGCTGATTGATGAAGTGTTCCATCAATTGAGCGAGGACAACACCTTGGTGGCCATTACGGCCGATTACCCAGGGCTAATCCGAACACCCCAGGTACCTGAGACCGAAGTCCCTGTACCCCAGACAGGGGTCCGTCCACGCGTGTTCAATTTCCTGATTGCAACCGAACTTTGCAGGGGAGGTTTTTGAGGCGGAAGGCCGAACCTGCGGCGACAAACCAACCAGGGGCCGCAGGGCCCCATGGGCAGAAAAGAGGTGCAGTCCGGACCGAGGCATCAGCGCGAAGGTATGGCGCGCCCCTTTGTCCCAGTTGTTATACCTTCGAGGCACATTTGACACTCGTTCCCTTTCAGGACAAAGAGACCTCGCCAGACTATATCCGGAGAGGCTGCTAATCGCGCCTCCACCAGCCAGGCTCCAAAGCCTGGTCCGGGGGCGAAAGCGAACGCAAGGCGTGTGCCAAACATTCCTCCGACGGAGGATGCAGACGGGTTACCTTCCACCAACTCTGAGGTGGAAAGTGCCATGAACCACAGGCGTCGCCGGACAATTCTTCGCGACGCTTGCTTCTCCCAAGAGGCATTAGATGCCTTCAATTCAGGAGATGCGCACCTCCGTGCCGCTCAAAATGGTCTAGCCAGAGCCACGGAGCAATATGTAAAAGACATACGAGTAAGAAAATTTTGGTAAATATATATGTAGCAGTAGCCCCCGAGACTGAAAATAGTTAGAATATCTGGTTTAAGGATCGTTTGAAATGCAGGTTCTTACAGAAAAGAATTCCCTACTGTCCCAGGAGCTGGAAGAGTGCAAAGCCCAACTGGAGGCCGCACTAGCCGCGGCAGGGGAGCCTAAGGAGACCCCTCTGGTAATATACATTTCAAAAGATAAGTAGTGGTGAAGCACGACTTTGGTGCGAATCTGACAAATAAAATTGTAGATGGCCCGGATTGAATCCGGAAAGGCAACACCTCCTATGCCAACTAAAGGTTGGTGAGAGGGTGCTATTAAAGGTGATGGGGGAGAAGAACATTCTCCAAGATGCCAACTAAAGGCTGGTGAGAGGGTGCTATTAAAGGTGATGGGGGAGAAGAACGTTCTCCAAGATGCCAACACCCGGCTGGGCGTCGAGCTAAAAGATGTTCGTGCCCAGCCATCAGACTCCGTGAAGGAGAATCAGCGGCTTCGGCGCGGCATATTTAGTAAGTGCTTTAACGAACCTTTTGAAAGAAAGTTTGGCGGTGCCGTTGATTAACAGAGCAATATCGGTAGGTATGTTAACAGGTCATCCTGCAGAGGAGATGCCCGGTTCTACGGGTGACCTTCTTCCCGAGCTCTTGCAATTGCTCGATCGAGTTCGGCAGGCGATGCGAGGCGTCGCCCAGGCCCTGTGGCCATCCGTCTCCACGCCCGAAGGTCTTGGAGAGCTTGCGGAGAAGCTGAGGGGAGCACGGCGGCGCTTCCAGTTGTGGAAGATATCAGCCTGCCGTCAAGGCGCTAGGGAGGCCTGGGCCATGGTGAAGACGCGGTATTCACAGGCCGACCCCAACCATATGGCCGAGGTTGGTCCTGTAGGGCCCGATGGGAAGGATATCCCTGTGAGCTTAGTATACGGCCAAGTAGAGTTGGCCACAAAGTATTCCCAGCAGGACTGTAAATTAGACAGCCTGCTAGATGGTATTGAAGAGGAGTACAATCAGTCAAAATGACTATGTAACTTAATTGACATTTATAATGCCTTCTAGCCGGATTGTAGATCATTTGTCATGGCCGACCTTTTCGCTTCAGCCTCGGGACCTGACGGTTCGGAGTGTGTCCGAATTCCCATGCGGTTATATAGGAACCGGGGAATGCGTGGAGACCAGGCGTAGGGGTCATTATGGCGTGAACAGACAAGTGCCCGACTAGTTATGTTATATTACATGGTTAGTAAGAGACATCTTCCAGGGAGAATAGTTCCGTTAGGGGTTCCTTTCCCTGGGAGGCATGCCCTAAAGCGCATGTCCATGCTGCAAAGAGAAACGCAAGAAAAACATCTGGGGGCATGTGGAAAAAATAAAAAAGATCGTCTTTAGTTCACCGACCGAATATTCCGTTAAGAACGCTAGCTTTCGGCTTCACCCAGTCTGAGGTACACGTCCGGCTGACCCGGCAGTAACAATCGCAGAGGTGCTCCCTTTACCGCCTAGCCGAACAATCGGGAACGTAGGGGTAAGCACAGGAGCCAGGCAACCCAGCTTGGCCAAAACTTAAGTCATATCGATGCATATAGTGGTGAATAAAAGGTACATGCGGAAGTTTGACACATGTGTTGGGCGTGAAGCCCGTGGAAATAAGCTTCTGTTGAAAGAAGCCCCCAGGTTTGCTGAGCGCGGATAGCGCGTCACTTTGTGAGCCTCTAAAGGCTATAAGAGGGAAAGAGAGAGAAGGACAGAAATGTAAGACAGAGGGTATATATAAAAAATGGACAGAGTAAGGAGACGAACACAGGATCCGGCGCTAGGCATAGAATCTTCGGAGGCGGGCTGCGTTCCATGGGTTCGGCTCAAGTCGGTTATCCGATGCACTTCGCAGGCGGTACGCGCCACCAGTCAGGACTTGGTCAATGATGAAGGGACCTTCCCACTTGGGCTTGGGTTTGTCTTTTTTCTTGTCCGACAGGTGTAACGCCCCGAGACCGATGTGCCAGGTGTCGTCCAGTTATTCGCTGTTGTTGCCTTGTCGTTGCTTGCGTGTCATTCATTGCATATCATGTCATCATGTGCATTTCATTTGCATACGTGTTCGTCTCATGCATCCGAGCATTTTCCCCGTTGTCCGTTTTGTATTCCGGCGCTCCGTTCTCCTCCGGTGGTCATTTCTATCTTCTTCTCGTGTGTGGAGATTAAACATTTCCGGATTAAACCGAGACTTGCCAAGCGGCCTTGGTTTACTACCGGTAGACCGCCTGTCAAGTTTCGTACCATTTGGACTTCGTTTGATGCTCCAATGGTTAACCGAGGGACCGAAAAGGCCTCGTGTGTGTTGCAGCCCAACACCCTTCCATTTTGGCCCAAAACCTACCTAAACCTCCTCCATCATCTCGGTTGTTCGATCACGATCGCGTGGCCGAAAACCGCACCTCATTTGGACTCTCCTAGCTCCCTCTACCTATAAATATGTTGCCATCCCCAAAATTTTTGTGGATGAGACCCTAACCTTCTTCTCCATCGCGCCGCCGGACACATTCCACCGCGCTCGGACATGTCCGCTCCGTCGTCCGCGCCAATCACCTCCCGCCACCTGTCCCGCCGCCGCCTTCTCCGCCACGGCCCGGGCGGCCCGAACCGGGCCCCCGAGGCCCATCGTGCGCCCCGCCGCCTGGAAGCATCGCCGCCCGGATCCAGCTCCGCCCGAGCCGCCTCCATCGCTGTGGGTCGCCGCCGCGCCCGCCGGCCGCCGCGCCGCCCGGCTCCGGCGACCTCTCCGGCGCCCTCCACCACCAAATCCGGCAGCCGCGCTCGCCGGCAGACGCCGCCCATCGCCGCGGAGCGCCGCCCCGGCGCCCGGATCCACCCATCCCCGTCGGGATCCGGCCCCTCCCCTCTCCCTCCGGCGACCTTCCTCCGGCGTCCACTCCGGCCGGCCATCCTCGGGCTCCGTGAGCTACAGTACCTGGCGAGATCCGATCTGGATCCAGATCCACTGGGTTGACTTTCTACCCCCTAACCCTAATTATTTTGCGTTGTTCATCGCCTCGTAACTTTGCATTCATAGCTCCGATTCATGCATATAGCATATCAAAATGTTCGTCTCAAAGAGTAGATCATTTCATCTCATTGCATCATTCTAATTTGAGCTCATCTTGATGCCCGAAATGCTGTTGGAAGAGTGCTATTTGAGTTAATTGTCAGATCTGCTGCTCCATTTAGCTATTTGTCAATTTTGCCATGGTTATTGTGTGCATGATATGCCCATGAGCTCTTCATGTGTTTTGTTAAGGGTTTTGCCATCTTTCCAGAGGTGCAACCCATGTATTTTTGTGATGTGTGTGGTGACTAGCACAAGCTTGCAAAGTGAGGCACTTGGTAATGCTGATTTCAGGGACTTAGCATTTCCACTAAGTCCTTGGCCTGTTTATCTCATTATGCCATATGTTCATGCTGTTTCCTAGTGATCCGTGCCTCTTTTGAGGATGATCAGTAAGGATGTTTTGTTAATCTTGTAGTGCTCTATCCATCCATGTCTTTGTTTGCAATTATGGAGCACCCTAGATTGAGTCAATCGAGCTCTACTTTTGTCATTTCGTGAATCTGAGCAGATTGTCTACTTGTTAGCGATTTTGCCGAGGATGTTGTAGTTGATCCGTGCATGCTATGTTATTGTTCTTGACATGTCTAGCTTGTATAATGCGTATTCTTGATGGGTGTATGCTTAGATTGTCATGCCTTGCTCCGTAGTGAGTGCATCGAGCTCGTAAACATGCCTACTTGATATCTGTTTCAGCATGCTCCAGTTTTCACTAAGTCTGTGATCTGATTATGTTTTTGCCATGTTCACATGCTTGCAATTGTATTTTCTGATCCCTTTTGGCTCAAGGTCACTAAGGGACTTTTGTTAAGCTCTTTGAGTAGTTCCATGCCATGCTTTACTTTGCCATGTTCAGGTCCTGTAGCATATAGTTTTCATGCTCTGAAGAGTGCTATCTGATCTGAAATTCCAGGCTTGTGTTAATTTCACCAAGTCTGAAATCTGTTTACCATACGCATATTTGCCATGCTTGTTTGAACCTG
This sequence comes from Triticum urartu, assembly GCF_056163025.1. Classification (NCBI taxonomy): domain Eukaryota; kingdom Viridiplantae; phylum Streptophyta; class Magnoliopsida; order Poales; family Poaceae; genus Triticum; species Triticum urartu. The sequence continues at coordinate 440,621,319 of NC_141876.1, read as the reverse complement.
TTAATGGATGAATTGGCCGTAGCTCAGTGCTAGACTTTTGTTAAGCATCATGAATGCATCCCTGCCATGTATTTTTATGCCATGTTTGAGTGCTGTAGCATGTTCATCTTGTTGCATTTAGATGGCTACTTGCTGTAAATCGCAGACCGGTGCCATATTTGAATTGCTCGCCATTTCCAAACCGTAACTCCGATTCCGGTGATCTTTATATCGTTTTCAAGAGATTTCATCTCACCTTTCCAGTGGAACACTTGGATTTCCAAGTTGAGGCTAGGTTCATTCATTCCTTGTCAAATCATGCATATGCATCGCATACCGCATCTCGCATATCATACCATGTTCATGTGTTGGTTGTTTACTATGTTGTGTGCTTCTTTCCGGTGTTTGCTTCTTCGGGTTGGTTCCGGTAATGTCGTGTTGTGAGGACCCATTCGTCTACGCCCGTTTGTCTTCTTCATGGACTCGTTCTTCTTCCTTGCGGGATTTCAGGCAAGATGATCATACCCTCGAAATCACTACTATCTTTGCTTGCTAGTTGCTCGCTCTTTTGCTATGCCTATGCTGCGATACCTACCACTTGCTTATCATGCCTCCCCTATTGTTAAACCAAGCCTCTAACCCACCTTGTCCTAGCAAACCGTTGTTTGGCTATGTTACCGCTTTGCTCAGCCCCTCTTATAGCGTTGTTAGTTGCAGGTGAAGATTGAAGTTTGTTTCTTGTTGGAACATGGAGATCGTTCCTTGTTGGAACATTGTTTTACTTGTTGGGATATCACAATATATCTTATTTAATTAATGCATCTATATACTTGGTAAAGGGTGGAAGGCTCGGCCTTATGCCTGGTGTTTTGTTCCACTCTTGCCGCCCTAGTTTCCGTCATATCGGTGTTATGTTCCCGGATTTTGCGTTCCTTACGCGGTTGGGTTATAATGGGAACCCCTTGACAGTTCGCCTTGAATAAAACTCCTCCAGCAAGGCCCAACCTTGGTTTTACCATTCGCCACCTAGCCTTTTTCCCTTGGGAGTCGCGCATCCCGAGGGTCATCTTATTTTAACCCCCCGGGCCAGTGCTTGTCTAAGTGTTGGTCCAACCGAGAGCACCGTGCGGGGCTGTCCCTTGGCAACTTGGGTTACGTTGGCTCCCGTACGCTTAGCTTATCCGGTGTGCCCTGAGAACGAGATATGTGCAGCTCCTATCGGGATGTCGGCGCATCGGGTGGTCTTGCTGGACTTGTTTTACCATTGTCGAGGATGTCTTGAAGAACCGGGATACCGAGTCTGATCGGAACGTCTCGGGAGGAGGTCTATTCCTTCGTTGACCGTGAGAGCTTGTCATGGGCTAAGTTGGGACACCCCTGCAGGGATTTGAACTTTCGAAAGCCGTGCCCGCGGTTATGGGTAGATGGGAATTTGTTAATGTCCGGTTGTAGAAAACCTGAAGTTAACCTTAATTAAAATGCATCAACAGCGTGCGTTACCGTGATGGTCTCTTTCCGGCGGAGTCCGGGAAGTGAACACGGTGTTGGAGTTATGCTTGTCGTAGGTTGTTTTAGGATCACCTCTTGATCATACTTTTATCGACCGTGCTTTGCCTTCTCTTCTCGCTCTCATTTGCGTATGTTAGCCACCATATATGCTAGTCGCTTGCTGCAGCTCCACAAATTTACCCTGCCTTTCCTATAAGCTTAAATAGTCTTGATCGCGAGGGTGCGAGATTGCTGAGTCCCCGTGGCTCACAGATACTTCCAAAACCAGCTTGCAGGTGCCGATGAGTCCGTGCAGATGACGCAACCCAGCTCAGGAGGAGCTCGATGAAGATCTTGTCCTTTGTGTTGTTTCATTCTAGTTGATCAGTAGTGGAGCCCAGTTGGGGTCGATCGGGGACCTTTATCGCTTTTGGGGTTCTTCTTTTATTTTGGTTCCGTAGTCGGACCTTGATTGTATCTGGTTGATGTAATGCTTTATTCATGTAATTGTGTGAAGTGGCGATTGTAAGTCAACTATGTATCCCTTTCCCTTTGTATTACATGGGTTGTGTGAAGATTACCTCACTTGCGACATTGCTTTCAATGCGGTTACGCCTCTAAGTCGTGCTTCGACACATGGGAGATATAGCCGCATCGAGGGCGTTATAAGTTGGTAATCAGAGCCTTCCTCGACCTTAGGAGCCCCATTGCTTGATCATTTTTAGCAGCCGAGTTGTGTCTAGAAAAATGTTTTGAGTCATCTAGGAATTATATATCGGAGAGTTAGGAATTCTTTTTACTTCCCAGTCTCCTCATCGCTCTGGTAAGGCATCCTGACATAGAGTTTTGACTCTTCTCTGCTCAAATTTCACTAAATTTTTTTTAGGATCACGCGGGTATCTTGAAATCGTTCCGATGGTTTTGTGACGAGAACATTGTCTTGGTGCCTCCTGTCAGGGGTTTTGTGGAGGTGTCCCGGGGAGTTGAGCTCCGAGGTGTTGTCGTCATAATTTTATCGTTGCAGTTCTGGTATACCTGAGTTTAGTACGTCGACATTGAAAATCTCTTTTATGTAGTTTGTTGGTCAGATAACCTCGACGTCACCCAGTAATGGGGCGGGAGTTCGGGAGTATTGCCATAACTCGTATAACGGATGCTTTTCGAAGGTTGAGGTAGATGATTTCCGAAGGTTTCTTGGTTATGTGTTGAAGGATGGATACAGCTGGATGTAGGATTTGCTAGTTTTGGGTGAGATATTATGCTTCCCCTGTATCCCCAACACCTGATTGCATAACCGGAAAGGTTCGGGAGTTTCATAAGTGGGAATTCAAATAGCTCTTAGGATATCTTTCCGACAGATGTATGATATGAAATTGGGGTTCGACGTCTTGTGGTCCGCCTATTCACGGTCGGTTTTATAGTGGTCTCGTTGTGTCTTAAAGAGTCCTTGGCTATGCCGACTCGGGGACGCTTTGTATGTCATGTGCACTGCCTTGTACATGATGGTGCTGTACGATCGAGCCAGTGTAGGCCCCACCACGAAAACTTCGGACGAAATCTCTATCATATGTTTGTTCCGGCTTATTCTGCAAGCCAATCCTTTGTTTTGTTTTGAGTTGTGGTATTCGAGTTGCTTCGAAGTCAAATGTTGATTCCATACCTTCCCCAAATGGTGTTTTCATACTCCGATGTGAATACCAATCCTTCATGATAATCGAGATTGTCATGTCAATCCTTTTCACCGGTGTGTTCCTCTTCAAGTGGATCCAAACATTTCAACATCCGCAAGATCCAATCTCAGCTTTCTCAACGGTGTTCGTTCATCCATCCCAAGTTGTCTTTGTTTTCCCACCCTCCCACCCTTGTTTCTCCTAGGACTCAGATTTCTTTATCGTGTATCCATCTTATTGATGTGAAGTCTCTCCATTCTTCTCCTTCAATGTTCTTATCCGGTGATTCTCATGAAGATACTAATATTTGACTTTTCTTCTCCGGTGGATCCAATTCAAGCTTTCAGTGTTGTTCATATTCTTTTCCGCATTTCAAATGTTTTCTCATGCCGGTGCACCTCATATTCATTCCTCTTCTCGCTATTCAATTGTTTCGGAGTGCTCAAGATATCTCGAAGATTCATGTTTCCACTCTGCAGTTATTCAATATCTTCGAGGACGTTCTCTGTTTCAAGTCTTTTAATTAAACCGGTGCAACCTCTCTTTGAAATATTTTCAATGGTGTTCTTTTGAGTGGGCCCTAACCCATAGGTCTATTTCCAGGATCTTACCTGACTCTTCTTATTTCCCGGAGATATCCTCAAATTTCTTGTTGTCAAAGTTTGACGTAAGAATGAATGATCATCAGTCAAATGTATTTCTCCAAGATCTTTCAAATTCTTTTCATCGTTGGCTCAACCTCTTCGTTTTCATTCTTCCGGAGTGTCTAAATAATTCATGGTGGTGCTTCTCGTCGTCATTCTCAGATATTGAAGACCGAAGAAGAGTTTTACCTCCATAATCTTATCCGTTCTTCCAAAGATTCGTGATTCTAACTTGTTGCCATCCTCTCATAATTATTTTGATCGTGGGAATTCTTTTCACCCATCCGGAGTAATTCAGGAGTCTTTTCAGTTTGTTTATCTGAAGGCCATCAATTCAGGATTATTCATTCCAGCTTTCAGCTCTCATTCTCCAATCTTACCGGTGCATCATTCAAATATCCTCTAGCCAGCTCGTGATATTTTCATCCACTTGCATCTAAATTCTCTCAAGTTTCTTCATTCATTTCATAATTCTTCCCGGTGTTTCTTTACCTTTTCTTCAATCGTTTTTCAATTCTTACGGTGGTTCTTCCATGATTCTCTTCTGCTGTTGTCATATCAATTCATTCGTTGTTTCAATCCTACCGGTGGTCCATTGAGTTTATGTTATATCTCTCTTAATCTTTTCTATGAGAATAAGTAATATGTCTAATCCGTTGATTGTCATCAATTTAATTGGTGAAGGATAAGCATAATGTAATTCTTATTCTTGTTTCATCCATATGTTAATCTTTTCTTCTGGAGTTTGTTCACGATGATTAAATTCTGGGTTCGAGATGCTTTATCTTTTATTTTCCCGGAGTTCCTAGCTCTCGCAATCACATCACCATGGAGATTCATTTAAATCATTGCAAGGCTTCAACCTTATTCTTTTCATCCTCCATTTCGATTGATCATTTCTTTTATTTCTGGAGTTCTCATGGATGTTCTACATGATGGTTCATCAAGGATTTAATTCCTTCTCGAAGTGTCCATTGAGATTCTTTTCAAAGAAGCTCAAGTTTTCTTCATCTTGCTATCCAGAGTACAATTTCTTTCTACCGTATCTTTGGAGGTGGTTTTACATCATTCTTGATAATTTGAGTTCATGATTCACATGTTATTAAGAATGAGGTATTTTAAATCCACCAATCTCTTCTTGGGAGTTATCTTGGATTATATTTCACCAAAGCCTTCCCTAAGGATTGTTGCTATTTATGGTGCTTATAAATAACCCAAGCTCTTCTTTTATCCTCCCGGTGATATAGCTTTCTCGTCTCCTTGTTCTTATCAATCCAGTTCTTTTCCCGTGAGTGGCATGTTTTCACCTCATAATTTGAGTTGTATTCCATAAGTCCATATCAAGCGTATTTTTTGTCGTTGTTGGTTTTTCTAACAACTCCGTGCGAACCTTCTCCTTAAAATGCTTTTCAAGCTCATCGAAGGTAGAAGATGTTGTTTTCTTCTCCATTCTTATGTTCCGACGATCCAACTTCTATTCTTTCATTCCGGAGGCATTGTGATGTTGCTCTCTGCAACCCATCTTCTTGTTTTGTCAAGATCATGTTCTTTCCTGTGCTTATCCATTTAACCGGAGTGTGTGCCCGCTTCTCAAGTTCTTTCTTTTTATCAAGTCTTGCTTATCTTTCCAACCGGAGTGCTGTTAGAAGTTGTTCTTCCTTGTCTCTCTTTTCTTAACGGAGTGCTTTCAACTTTGTTCTTCTCCGCTGCTTTCTTTCTTTCATTTTGTGCAACCTTTTCAAGGTTCTTTGGTCTCACTCGTTTGTCAAAGAAGCAACTTAGTTTTACCTCTTCTCTTTTCTCTTCCATTGTCCCTCCGGTGCCATTCTAGATCTCGGGACGAGATCCTCTCGTAGTGGTGGAGTGTTGTAACGCCCCGAGACCGATGTGCCAGGTGTCGTCCAGTTATTCGCTGTTGTTGCCTTGTCGTTGCTTGCGTGTCATACATTGCATATCATGTCATCATGTGCATTTCATTTGCATACGTGTTCGTCTCATCATCCGAGCATTTTCCCCGTTGTCCGTTTTGCATTCCGGCGCTCCGTTCTCCTCCGGTGGTCATTTCTATCTTCTTCTCGTGTGTGGAGATTAAACATTTCCGGATTGGACCGAGACTTGCCAAGCGGCCTTGGTTTACTACCGGTAGACCGCCTGTCAAGTTTCGTACCATTTGGACTTCGTTTGATGCTCCAACGGTTAACCGAGGGACCGAAAAGGCCTTGTGTGTGTTGCAGCCCAACACCCTTCCATTTTGGCCCAAAACCCACCTAAACCTCCTCCATCATCTCGGTTGTTCGATCACGATCGCGTGGCCGAAAACCGCACCTCATTTGGACTCTCCTAACTCCCTCTACCTATAAATATGTGGCCATCCCCGAAATTTTCGCGGATGAGACCCTAACCTTCTTCTCCATCGCGTCGCCGGACACATTCCACCACGCCCGGACATGTCTGCTCCGTCGTCCGCGCCAATCGCCTCCCGCCACCTGTCCCGCCGCCGCCTTCTCCGCCGCCGGCCCGGGCGGCCCGAACCGGGCCCCCGAGGCCCATCGCGCGCCCCGCCGCCTGGAAGCATCGCCGCCCGGATCCAGCTCCGCCCAAGCCGCCTCCGTCACCGTGGGTCGCCGCCGCACCGCCCGGCTCCGGCGACCTCTCCGGCGCCCTCCACCACCAAATCCGGCAGCCGCGCTCGCCGGCAGACGCCGCCCATCGCCGCGGAGCGCCGCCCCGGCGCCCGGATCCACCCATCCCCGTCGGGATCCGGCCCCTCCCCTCTCCCTCCGGCGACCTTCCTCCGGCGTCCACTCCGGCCGGCCATCCTCGGGCTCCGTGAGCTACAGTACCTGGCGAGATCCGATCTGGATCCAGATCCACTGGGTTGACTTTCTACCCCCTAACCCTAATTATTTTGCGTTGTTCATCGCCTCGTAACTTTGCATTCATAGCTCCGATTCATGCATATAGCATATCAAAATGTTCGTCTCAAAGAGTAGATCATTTCATCTCATTGCATCATTCTAATTTGAGCTCATCTTGATGCCCGAAATGCTGTTGGAAGAGTGCTATTTGAGTTAATTGTCAGATCTGCTGCTCCATTTAGCTATTTGTCAATTTTGCCATGGTTATTGTGTGCATGATATGCCCATGAGCTCTTCATGTGTTTTGTTAAGGGTTTTGCCATCTTTCCAGAGGTGCAACCCATGTATTTTTGTGATGTGTGTGGTGACTAGCACAAGCTTGCAAAGTGAGGCACTTGGTAATGCTGATTTCAGGGACTTAGCATTTCCACTAAGTCCTTGGCCTGTTTATCTCATTATGCCATATGTTCATGCTGTTTCCTAGTGATCCGTGCCTCTTTTGAGGATGATCAGTAAGGATGTTTTGTTAATCTTGTAGTGCTCTATCCATCCATGTCTTTGTTTGCAATTATGGAGCACCCTAGATTGAGTCAATCGAGCTCTACTTTTGTCATTTCGTGAATCTGAGCAGATTGTCTACTTGTTAGCGATTTTGCCGAGGATGTTGTAGTTGATCCGTGCATGCTATGTTATTGTTCTTGACATGTCTAGCTTGTATAATGCGTATTCTTGATGGGTGTATGCTTAGATTGTCATGCCTTGCTCCGTAGTGAGTGCATCGAGCTCGTAAACATGCCTACTTGATATCTGTTTCAGCATGCTCCAGTTTTCACTAAGTCTGTGATCTGATTATGTTTTTGCCATGTTCACATGCTTGCAATTGTATTTTCTGATCCCTTTTGGCTCAAGGTCACTAAGGGACTTTTGTTAAGCTCTTTGAGTAGTTCCATGCCATGCTTTACTTTGCCATGTTCAGGTCCTGTAGCATATAGTTTTCATGCTCTGAAGAGTGCTATCTGATCTGAAATTCCAGGCTTGTGTTAATTTCACCAAGTCTAAAATCTGTTTACCATACGCATATTTGCCATGCTTGTTTGAACCTGTTAATGGATGAATTGGCCGTAGCTCAGTGCTAGACTTTTGTTAAGCATCATGAATGCATCCCTGCCATGTATTTTTATGCCATGTTTGAGTGCTGTAGCATGTTCATCTCGTTGCATTTAGATGGCTACTTGCTGTAAATCGCAGACCGGTGCCATATTTGAATTGCTCGCCATTTCCAAACCGTAACTCCGATTCCGGTGATCTTTATATCGTTTTCAAGAGATTTCATCTCACCTTTCCAGTGGAACACTTGGATTTCCAAGTTGAGGCTAGGTTCATTCATTCCTTGTCAAATCATGCATATGCATCGCATACCGCATCTCGCATATCATACCATGTTCATGTGTTGGTTGTTTACTATGTTGTGTGCTTCTTTCCGGTGTTTGCTTCTTCGGGTTGGTTCCGGTAACGTCGTGTTGTGAGGACCCATTCGTCTACGCCCGTTTGTCTTCTTCATGGACTCGTTCTTCTTCCTTGCGGGATTTCAGGCAAGATGATCATACCCTCGAAATCACTACTATCTTTGCTTGCTAGTTGCTCGCTCTTTTGCTATGCCTATGCTGCGATACCTACCACTTGCTTATCATGCCTCCCCTATTGTTAAACCAAGCCTCTAACCCACCTTGTCCTAGCAAACCGTTGTTTGGCTATGTTACCGCTTTGCTCAGCCCCTCTTATAGCGTTGTTAGTTGCAGGTGAAGATTGAAGTTTGTTTCTTGTTGGAACATGGAGATCGTTCCTTGTTGGAACATTGTTTTACTTGTTGGGATATCACAATATATCTTATTTAATTAATGCATCTATATACTTGGTAAAGGGTGGAAGGCTCGGCCTTATGCCTGGTGTTTTGTTCCACTCTTGCCGCCCTAGTTTCCGTCATATCGGTGTTATGTTCCCGGATTTTGCGTTCCTTACGCGGTTGGGTTATAATGGGAACCCCTTGACAGTTCGCCTTGAATAAAACTCCTCCAGCAAGGCCCAACCTTGGTTTTACCATTCGCCACCTAGCCTTTTTCCCTTGGGAGTCGCGCATCCCGAGGGTCATCTTATTTTAACCCCCCGGGCCAGTGCTTGTCTAAGTGTTGGTCCAACCGAGAGCACCGTGCGGGGCCGTCCCTTGGCAACTTGGGTTACGTTGGCTCCCGTACGCTTAGCTTATCCGGTGTGCCCTGAGAACGAGATATGTGCAGCTCCTATCGGGATGTCGGCGCATCGGGTGGTCTTGCTGGACTTGTTTTACCATTGTCGAGGATGTCTTGAAGAACCGGGATACCGAGTCTGATCGGAACGTCTCGGGAGGAGGTCTATTCCTTCGTTGACCGTGAGAGCTTGTCATGGGCTAAGTTGGGACACCCCTGCAGGGATTTGAACTTTCGAAAGCCGTGCCCGCGGTTATGGGTAGATGGGAATTTGTTAATGTCCGGTTGTAGAAAACCTGAAGTTAACCTTAATTAAAATGCATCAACAGCGTGCGTTACCGTGATGGTCTCTTTTCGGCGGAGTCCGGGAAGTGAACACGGTGTTGGAGTTATGCTTGTCGTAGGTTGTTTTAGGATCACCTCTTGATCATACTTTTATCGACCGTGCTTTGCCTTCTCTTCTCGCTCTCATTTGCGTATGTTAGCCACCATATATGCTAGTCGCTTGCTGCAGCTCCACAAATTTACCCTGCCTTTCCTATAAGCTTAAATAGTCTTGATCACAAGGGTGCGAGATTGCTGAGTCCCCGTGGCTCACAGATACTTCCAAAACCAGCTTGCAGGTGCCGATGAGTCCGTGCAGATGACGCAACCCAGCTCAGGAGGAGCTCGATGAAGATCTTGTCCTTTGTGTTGTTTCATTCTAGTTGATCAGTAGTGGAGCCCAGTTGGGGTCGATCGGGGACCTTTGTCGCTTTTGGGGTTCTTCTTTTATTTTGGTTCCGTAGTCGGACCTTGATTGTATCTGGTTGATGTAATGCTTTATTCATGTAATTGTGTGAAGTGGCGATTGTAAGCCAACTATGTATCCCTTTCCCTTTGTATTACATGGGTTGTGTGAAGATTACCTCACTTGAGACATTGCTTTCAATGCGGTTATGCCTCTAAGTCGTGCTTCGACACGTGGGAGATATAGCCGCATCGAGGGCGTTACAACAGGCGTAGAACTAATTCGCCAACATTGTAATTGTTGGCCCGTACTCCTCTGCTTTGGTATCTTCGAGCCTGCTGTTGATAAAATGCGGAACGGGCTTTTGCCACGTCACGCTCCTCCTCTAATGCATCCAAACTGTCCTGCCGATCGAGCTCGGCTTCTCTTTCTTTGTACATGTGCACTCGAGGTGAGTCATGAATTATGTCGCAAGGCAAAACTGCCTCAGCGCCGTACACCATGAAGAATGGTGTATATCCGGTGGTGCGATTCGGTGTGGTCCGCAGCCCCCAGAGTACGGAGTTGAGCTCCTCTACCCAGTGTTTGTTAGATTCCTTGAGGGACCGTACTAATCTGGGTTTAATGCCGCTCATGATAAGACCGTTTGCACGTTCGACCTGGCCGTTAGTCTGTGGGTGATAGACAAAAGCATAATCGAGCTTGATGCCCAAGTTTTTGCACCAGAGTTTTACCTTGTCGGCCGTAAAGTTCGTGCCATTATCAGTGATGATGCTGTGGGGGACGCCGTAACGGTGTACAACCCCGGATATGAAGTCTATCACAGGCCCGGATTTAGCCGTCTTAATAGGCTTGGCTTCTATCCATTTGGTGAACTTATCCACCATGACGAGTAGGTATTTGTGCTTGTGGGTTCCGCCTTTAAGGGGTCCAACCATATCAAGCCCCCAGACCGCAAAGGGCCAAGTGATGGGGATAGTTTGGAGGGCGGTGGGTGGCATATGGCTTTGGTTTGCAAAGAGCTGGCAACCGGTGCATCGCTGGACTAAGTCCTGAGCGTCTGCTCGGGCCGTCGGCCAATAAAAGCCTGTACGGAAGGCCTTGCTTACCAGAGATCGGGCTGCAGCGTGATGACCGCCGAGTCCGGCATATATTTCAGCCAGGAGATTCCGCCCCTCCTCTTCGGAGATGCACCTTTGAAGGACTCCGGTAGTGCTTTTCTTATAAAGCTCCCCCTCGTGGACTCTGTAGGCTTTGGATCGCCGCACTATGCAGCGTGCCTCATTCTGGTCCTCGGGGAGTACCTGCCTAGTAAGGTAGGCGAGGAATGGTTCCGTCCATGGGGCAATGACGGCCATTATTACGTGGGCTGAAGGTGTTACTTCAATGGCAGAGCCACTGATTGTGTCAGAATGTTCAGAGTCGGGCGGTGCGGTTGGGTCCGGGCTGTTATTGTTCGGCTCCCCTTCCCATGCCACGGATGGCTTAAAAAGCCTTTCCAAGAAGATGTTGGGGGGGGGACTACATCGCGTTTTGCGCCGATGCGTGCCAGGACATCTGCCGCCTAATTATTTTCCCGGGCTATATGGTGAAATTCAAGCCCCTCGAACCGAGTTGACATTTTTAGGACGGCGTTGCGGTAAGCTGCCATTTTCGGATCCTTGGCGTCGAAGTCTCCGTTTATTTGGGATATTGCGAGGTTTGAGTCCCCGCGCACCTCTAGGCGTTGGATGCCCACGGATACTGCCATCCGGAGACCATGTAGAAGGGCCTCATATTTGGCTGCGTTGTTGGAGTCCGTGTACAGAATCTATAGTACATATTGAACTGTGTCTCCTGTGGGGGACGTCAAAACGACGCCAGCCCCTAGTCTGGCCAACATTTTGGAGCCGTCGAAATGCATGATCCAATTTGAATATGTGCCGTACTCTTTAGGGAGTTCGGCCTCCGTCCATTCTGCGACGAAATCGGCCAAAACTTGTGACTTGATGGCTCGTCGTGGCTTATAAGTTACGTCGAACGGGGGAGCCCGATGGCCCATTTCGCAATTCGACCTGTTGCGTCACGGTTGTTTATAATGTCGTTAAGTGGTACTTCCGAGGCTACTGTTATCGAGCACTCTTGAAAGTAGTGTCATAGCTTCCGGGATGCCATGAATACCACGTACGCAATCTTTTGATAATGCGGGTATCGTGATTTGCAGGGAGTGAGGACGGTGGACACATAATAGACAGGCCTTTGAAGGGGGAATTTTTGTCCATCCGCTTCTCGTTCGACGACGAGCACTACGCTTACAACCTGATGTGTTGCTGCGATGTACAATAGCATTGGTTCGCCGGTGTTTGGCGCGGCCAGGACTGGGTTTGTTGCCAGTATGGCTTTTATTTCATTGAGTCCGGCCGTGGCTGCGTCCGTCCATTTGAAGTGTTCGGTGCACCGAAGGAGGCGGAAAGGGGAAGGGCCTTTTCTCCCAAGCGGGAGATAAAGCGGCTTAAAGCCGCCACACACCCGGTTAACTTTTGTATTTGTTTGAGGTCCTTTGGGATATCCAGTTGCGACAGAGCTTGGATCTTGGCTGGATTTGCTTCAATTCCTCTACTGGACACAATGAAGCCTAAGAGTTTTCCGGCTGGAACACCGAAGACGCATTTTTCCAGGTTGAGCTTGATGTCGTATGTGCGGAGATTATCGAATGTGAGCTTCAGGTCGTCTACTAGAGATTCAACATGTCTTGTTTTGACGACCACATCATCTACGTATGCCTCCACTATTTTACCGATCTGGCTTGCCAGACATGTCTGAATCATGCGCTGATATGTTGCGCTGGTGTTTTTGAGCCCGAAGGGCATCGTGTTGAAGCAGAATGGCCCGTATGGTGTGATAAATGCCGTTGCGGCTTGGTCTGATTCTGCCATCTTGATTTGATGGTAGCCAAAATATGCGTCGAGGAAACACAACGAATCGTGTCCTACGGTGGCATCGATAATTTGATCGATGCGGGGGAGAGGGAAGGGATCCTTTGGGCAAGCCTTGTTGAGGTCTTTAAAATCGACACACAGACGCCAGGATTTGTCCTTATTTGGTACCATCACCAGGTTTGCTAGCCAGTCCGGATGTTTTATACCTCTGATGAATCCGGCCTCCAATAGCTTTGCTAGCTCCTCTCCCATAGCCTGTCTCTTAGGTTCGGAAAAACGCCGAAGAGCCTGTTTGACAGGTTTGAATCATGTTTGGATATTTAAGCTGTGCTCGGCCAGCCTGCATGGGATTCCTGGCATGTCTGAAGGATGCCAGGCGAAAATGTCCCAGTTCTCTCGTAGGAACTCTCGCAATGCGGCGTCGACATCGGGGTTTAACTGTGCCCCGATGGAAGCTGTTTTGTTGGGGTCCGTTGGATGGACTTGGAATTTGACTATTTCGTCTGCTGGTTTAAAGGAGGTGGACTTGGATCTTTTGTCGAGTACCACATCGTCCCTATTCACGGTAGAGCGCAGCGCAATCAGTTCCTCGGCCGCTAGGGCATCGGATAGTGCCTCGAGGGCCAGTGCGGCTGTCTTGTTTTCGGCGCGGAGTGCTACATACGGATCACTAGCGAGAGTGATGATCCCGTTAGGCCCGGGCATCTTGAGCTTCATGTACCCATAATGGGGTATTGCTTGGAAGATTGTGAATGCTTCCCGCCCTAGCAAAGCATGATAACCACTGCTGAACGGGGCCACATGGAATGTGAGTTCTTCGGAACTGTAATTGTCCGGCGTGCCGAACACCACATCTAGTGTGATTTTTCCTGTACAGCGCGCTTCCCGACTGGGGATTATTCCTCTAAAGGTTGTGCTGCTTCGCATGATGCGGTTCCAGTCTATATCCATTTTTTGAAGGGTTTCGTCAGAGATGAGGTTCAATCCGCTGCCGCCGTCCATGAGTACCTTGGTGAGACGAAAGCCGTCCACTATTGGACTGAGGACCAATGCGGCTGGTGCTCGGGCTGTTCGGAATTTAGGTTCATCACTGGCATTGAAGGTAATGGCCGTGTCACTCCATGGGTTTACTGTTGCTACTTGGTAGACTTCGGCAAGGCTGCGGAGTGTCCTTTTTCGCATATTATTTGATGCGAAGGTCTCGAAGACTGTTAGTACCGTATTGGTGTCTCTGGGGTGGCTTTCTATGGCCTCCGGGATTAGGAGGTTCTCGCCGATCTTGGCCACCTACCGGAGTATCCAACATGCTCTAAGGCTGTGAGTTGGTGTGGCGTCCTCTGTGCTATGAATTTTACATGGTCCATTAAGCCATCCTTCCAGTACGGTTCCATGCCCTGTAGAGGGTTTTTTCCCTTTGGTGTTTGACCCGGGTGTCTGGCGCTGATACACCCTTTTATTTCGGACTGGTCTTGCCCTAAGGGCCGGATTGTCCCAAAATTTTGTTTCAATTCTCTGGGCGCTTTCCATCGCACAGTACTTTCGTACTATGGACGCTAAGTCGACGAAGCGTGTAATATCGCGGCGACTTATGGCGTTGAGTATTCCCTTGTCCATGCAATTATTGCAGAAGAATGAAATTGCGTCTTCCTCGTGGCAGTCCTTTATCCTGTTCATAACCAGGAGGAATCTGGCCCAGTAATGATGTACTGTTTCTTTGGGCTCTTGCCTGATTTGGGATAGATCGCTAATGTTCGGGTGGGTGGGTGGAGTTAAATCCGAAGCCTTATCCCTTCTGAGGCTCAGAGGCCGAGGAATTTCCGAACTCGAAAATTTGGATTGCTGGATGTCGCCCAATGAATCCGGTCCGTCGCCTGATTCTAGGTTCAGGTCTTGAGTGATATCCTCCCCTCCACGGACGTCCGTCTTGGAGGGATCGGGAATCCGGACGTAGCGAGTCCTTAGGATAGATGAAGGGTCGCCGCACTGTCCCTCTACCACGGCAACGTGATGGGTGGCTTGGGGAGAGTTAATCTCTCTCAGATCAGTTTTAGGCCCAATCTGGTCGTAATCCATAGCGACTCCCAGGGCGGCGAAGCGATCCAAGAGCTCGTTTATGGAGGAAAGCTCTATTGGATCTAACTGCTCGGCAAGTTCCGAGTTGACATGAAGATTGTTTTCGATGGCTCGAGAGGTCATCATCGGTGTAGAAGCCGAACATGTGGTCATAAGAAAACCACCTAGCCGGAGGGTTTGGCCGACAGCCAAAGCTCCCTTAGCAACGGTGTCATCTTTAAAGACGGGGCGAGGCATCCTTCCTGATGGTGACGACACAGAGGAACTCTCAATGAAAGCACCAATGTCGGTGTCAAAACAGGCGGATCTCGGGTAGGGGGTCCCGAACTGTGCGTCTAGGCCGGATGGTAACAGGAGGCAGGGGACACGAAGTTTTACCCAGGTCCGGGCCCTCTCGATGGAGGTAAAACCGTACGTCCTGCTTGATTAATATTGATGATATGGGTATTACAAGAGTTGATCTACCACGAGATTAGAGAGGCAAAACCCTAGAAGCTAGCCTATGGTATGATTGTTGATGTGTATGTTGTCCTACGGACTAAAACCCTCCGGTTTATATAGACACCAGAGAGGGTTAGGGTTACATAAAGTCGGTTACAATGGTAGGAGATCTGATCATCCGTATCGCCAAGCTTGCCTTCCACGCCAAGGAAAGTCCCTTCCGGACACGGGACGGAGTCTTCAATCTTGTATCTTCATAGTCCAGGAGTCCGGTTGAAGGTATAGTTCGGCTATCCGAACACCCCCTAATCCAGGACTCCCTCACACCCTATGAGGCTGCCAGCCCCCTCCCCTTGCTCCTTTATATACGGGGGCAGGGGGGAACCCTAGAACACACAAGTTGATTGTTTAGCCGTGTGCGGTGCCCCCCTCCACAGATTTCCACCTCAGTCATATCGTTGTAGAGCTTAGGCGAAGCCCTCCATCGGTAACTTCATCATCACCGTCATCACGCCGTCGTGCTGACGAAACTCTCCCTCGACCTCAGCTGGATCTAGAGTTCGTGGGACGTCACCGAGCTGAATGTGTGCAGATCGCGGAGGTGCCGTACCTTCGTTGCTAGGATCGGTCGGATCGTGAAGACGCACGACTACATCAACTGCGTTGTCATAATGCTTCCACTTACGGTCTACGAGGGTACATGGAAAAGTCTCCCCTCTTGTTGCTATGCATCACCTAGATGGATCTTGTGTGTGCGTAGGATTTTTTTTGAAATTACTGCGTTCCCCAATATGCACCAGTCCATAGATGGACCGCTGGAGCTTGCACACTTTGTTAGCACCTTTAGGATTGACAAAACCTTCTTGTTGCATCATATACAACTCTTCTTTAAGAAATCCATTAAGGAATGCAATTTTGACATCCATTTGCCAGATTTCATAAAATGTGGCAATTGCTAACATGATTCGGACAGACTTAAGCATCGCTACGACTGAGAAAATCTCATCGTAGTCAACATCTTGAACTTGTCGAAAACCTTTTGTGACAATTCGAGCTTTGTAGATAGTAACACTACTATCAGTGTCCGTCTTCCTCTTGAAAATCCATTTGTTCTTAATGGCTCACCGTTCATCGGGCAAGTCAATCGAAGTCCATACTTTGTTCTAATATGTGGATCCCATCTCAGATTTCATGGCTTCAAGCCATTTCGTGGAATCTGTGCTCATCCTTGCTTCCTCATAGTTCGTAGGTTCGTCATGGTCAAGTAACATGACCTCCAGAACAGGATTACCATACCACTCTGGTGTGAAACGTATTCTGGTTGACCTACGAGGTTCGGTAGTAACTTGATCTGAAGTTTCATGATCATCATCATCATTAACTTCCTCACTAATTGGTGTAGGAATCACTAGAACTGATTTCTGTGATGAACTACTTTCCAATTCGGGAGAAGGTACAGTTACCTCATCAAGTTCTATATTCCTCTCACTCACTTCTTTCAAGAGAAACTTCTTCTCTAGAAAGGATCCATTCTTAGCAACGAATATCTTGCCTTCAGATCTGTGATACAAGGTGTAACCAACAGTTTCCTTTGCGTATCCTATGAAGTCGCATTTCTTCGATTTGGGTTTGAGCTTATCAGGTTGAAACTTTTCACATAAGCATCATAGCCCCAAATTTTAAGAAACGACATCTTAGGTTTGTTGCTAAACCACAATTCATATGGTGTCGTCTCAACGGATTTAGATGGTGCCCTATTTAATGTGAATGCAGTTGTCTCTAATGCATAACCCCAAAATGATAGTGATTTATCGGTAAGAGACATCATGGATCGCACCATATCTAATAAAGTACGGTTATGACGTTCGGACACACCATTATGCTGTGGTGTTCCAGGTGGCGTGGGTTGAGAAACTATTCCGCATTGTTTCAAATGAAGACTAAACTCGTAACTCAAATATTCTCCTCCATGATCAGATCGCAGAAACTTTATTTTCTTGTTACGATGATTTTCCACTTCACTCTAAAATTCTTTGAACTTTTCAAACGTTTTAGACTTATGTTTCATCAAGTAGATATACTGATATCTGCTCAAATCATTTGTGAAGGTTAGAAAATAACGATACCCGCTGCGAGCCTCAACACTCATCGGATTGCATAGATATGTATGTATTATTTCCAATAAGTTAGTTGCTTGCTCCATTGTTCCGGAGAACGGAGTTTTAGCCATCTTGCCCATGATGCATGGTTCACAAGCATCAAATGATTCATAATCAAGTGATTCCAAAATCCCATCAGCATGGAGTTTCCTCATGCGCTTTACACCAATATGACCTAAACGATAGTGCCACATATAAGTTGCACTATCATTATTAACTTTGCATCTTTCGGCTTTAATATTATGAATATGTGTATCACTACGATCGAGATTCAATAAACCATTCCCCTTGGGTGTATGACCTCAGAATGTTTTATTCATGTAAACAAAATAACAATTATTCTTTAACTTAAATGAATAACAGTATTGCAATAAACATGATCCAATCATATTATGCTCAACACACACAAAATAACATTTATTTTAGGTTCAACAATAATCCTGAATGTAAAGGGAGTGTGCGATGGTGATCTTATTAACCTTGGAATCACTTCCAACTCACATCATCACCTCACCCTTAACCAGTCTCTGTTTATTTTGCAACTCCCGTTTCGAGTTACTACTCTTAGCAACCGAACCAGCATCAAATACTGAGGGGTTGCTATAAACACTAGTAATGTACACATCAATAACATGTATATCAAATATACTTTTGTTCACTTTGCCATCCTTCTTATCCGCCAAGTATCTAGTGCAGTTCCACTTCCAGTGACCATTTCCTTTGCAGTAGAAGCACTCAGTTCCAGGCTTGGGTCTAATTTTGGGCTTCTTCATGGGAGCAACAACTTGCTTGCTATTCTTCTTTGAAGTTCCCCTTTCTTTCCCGTTGCCATTTTCTTGAAACTATTGGTCTTGTTAACCATCAACACTTGATGCTATTTCTTGATTTCTACCTTCGCCGATTTCAGCATCGTGAAGAGCTTGGGAATTACTTTCATCATCCCTTGCATATTATAGTTCATCACTAAGTTCTAGTAACTTGGTGATAGTGACTATAGAATTTTGTCAATTACTATCTTATCTGGAAGATTAACTCCCACTTGATTCAAGCAATTGTAGTACCCAGACAATCTGAGCACATGCTCACTGGTTGAGCTATTCTCCTCCATCTTGTAGGCAAAGTACTGTCAGAGGTCTCCTACCTCTCAACACGGGCATGAGTATGAAATGCCAATTTCAACTCTTAGAACTTCTTATATGCTTTGTGGCGTTCAAAAACATTTTTGAAGTCCTGGTTCTAAGCCGTAAAGCATGGTGCACTAAACTATTAAGTAGTCATCATACTGAGCTTTGTCAAACGTTCATAACATCTGCATTTGCTCCTGCAATAGTTATGTCACCTAGCGGTGGATCAAGGACATAATTCTTCTGTGCAGCAACGAGGATAATACTCAGATCACGGATCCAATCCGCATCATTGCTACTTTCAACATAGTTTTCTCTAGGAACATATCATAAATAAAACGGGGAAGCTATACGCGAGCAATTGATCTACAACATAGATATGCAAAAACTATCAGGACTAAGTTCATGATAAATTTAAGTTCAATTAATCATATTACTTAAGAACTCCCACTTAGATAGACATCCCTCTAATCATCTAAGTGATCACGTGATCCATATCAACTAAACCATGTCCGATCATCACGTGAGATGGAGTAATTTTCAATGGTGAACAGCACTATGTTGATCATATCTACTATATGATTCACACTTGACCTTTCGGTCTGAGTGTTCCGAGGCCATATCTGCATATGCTAGGCTTGTCAAGTTTAACCCGAGTATTCTACATGTGCAAAACTGGCTTGCACCCGTTGTATATGAACGTAGAGCTTATCACACCCGATCATCAGGTGGTGTCTCAGCATGAAGAACTGTCGCAACGGTGCATACTCAGGGAGAACACTTGTACCTTGAAATTTAGTGAGAGATCATCTTATAATGCTACCGCCGAACTAAGCAAAATAAGACACATAAAGGATAAACATCACACGCAATCAAATATAAGTGATATGATATGGCCATCATCATCTTGTGCCTTTGATCTCCATCTCCAAAGCACCGTCATGATCACCATTGTCACCGGCATGACACCATGATCTCCATCATCTTGATATTTATCAATGTGTCATCACATGGTCGTCTCGCCAACTATTGCTTTTGCAACTATTGCTATCGCATAGCGATAAAGAAAAGCAATTATATGGCGCTTGCATCTTATGCAATAAAAAGACAACCATAAGGCTCTTGCCAGTTGCCGATAACTTTAAAAAAACATGATCATCTCATACAACAATTTATATCTCATCACATCTTGACCATATCACATCATAACATGCCCTGCAAAAACAAGTTAGACGTCCTCTACTTTGTTGTTTGCAAGTTTTACGTGGCTGTTACGGTCTTAGCAAGAACCGTTCTTACCTATGCATCAAAAACCACAATGCGGTATAGTGATTGCTTTTTGATCTTCAGAAAGAACCCTGTTCATTGAATCCGATTCAACTAAAGTTGGAGAAACAGACACCCAGTAGCCACCTGTGTGCGAAGCACGTCGGTAGAACCAGTCTCGCGTAAGCGTACGCGTAATGTCGGTCTAAGCCGCTTCATCCAACAACATCGATGAATCAAGAATCAACTAGTGACAACAAGCAATATGTATATACCCACACCCACAACTCCTTTGTGTTCTACTCGTGCATATAACATCTACGCATAGACCTGGCTCGGATGCCACTGTTGGGGAACGCAGTAATTTCAAAAAAATTCCCACGCACACGCAAGATCCATCTAGGTGATGTATAGCAACGAGAGGGGATAGAGTGTTGTCTACGTACCCTCGTAGAATGTAAGCGGAAGCGTTATGACAACGCGGTTGATGTAGTCGTACGTATTCATGATCCGACCGATCCTAGCACCGAAGGTACGTCACCTCCGCGATCTGCACACATTCAGCTCGGTGACGTCCCACGAACTCTAGATCCAGCTGAGTGTCGAGGGAGAGTTTCGTCAGCACGGCGGCGTGATGACGGTGATGATGAAGTTACCGACGCAGGGCTTCTCCTAAGCACTACAACGATATGACCGAGGTGGAAATCTATGGAGGGGGGTGTAAAACCCACAATGCGGCTATATCTCCCACGTGTCGGGGCACGACTTAGAGGCATAGCCGCATGGTAGGTTTGTCTCAAGAGGGGTAATCTTCACACATCCCATGTACTAAATAAGAAAGGGATAAAGAGTTGTCTTACAATCGCCACTTCACACAATACATAAATAATTCATAAATCATCCAAAATACAATCAAAGGTCCGACTACGGAACCAAAATAAAAGCAGACAACCCCAAATGCTAGATCCCCGATCGTCCCAACTGGGCTCCACTACTAATCATCAGGAAAAGAAACATAGTAACAGCCTGAATCCTCGTCGAACTCCCACTTGAGTTCGGTAGCATCACTTGCACTGGTATCCTCGGCACCTGCAACTATTTGGAAGTATCCGTGAGTCACGGGGACTCAGCAATCTCACACCTGCGAGATCAAGACTATTTAAGCTTATGGGTAGGAGAAGGTAGTGAGGTGGAGATGCATCAAGCACTAAGCATATATGGTGGCTAACATACACAAATAAGAGCGAGAAGAGAAGCAACGCACGGTCAAGAAGCTATAAGTGATCAAGAAGTGATCCTGAAGCTACTTACGTTCAAGCATAATACGAGACCGTGTTCTCTTCCCGGACTCGCCGAAAAGAGACCATCATGGCTACACACGCAGTTGATTCATTTTAATTAAGTTAAGTGTCAAGTTCTCTACAACCGGATATTAACAAATTCTCATCTGCCACATAACCGCGGGCACGACTCTTAAAAGTTTATACCCTGCAGGGGTGTCCCAACTTAGCCCATCACAAGCTCTCACGGTCAACGAAGGATATTCCTTCTCCCGGAAAGACCCGATCAGTCTCGGAATCCCGGTTACAAGACATTTCGACAATGGTAAAACAAGACCAGCAAAGCTGCCCTATGTGCCGACAAATCCCGATAGGAGTCGCACGTATCTTGTTCTAAGGGCACACCGGATAAGCTAAGCATACAGGTACCAACATAACCCAACTTGCCAAGGGACGGTCCCGCACGGTGCTCTAGTTCGGACCAACACTTAGAGAAGCACTGGCCCGGGGGGGGGGGGGGGTTAAAATAAGATGATGTACAAGAGATGCTTGACAAAACATGAACACTGAGCTACGACTAAATCACACTAGAACAGGTTCAAACAAGCATGGCAAAAATGCAAAAGATATCAGGTTCACAGACTTAGTGAAAATACTAACATGTCAAAAACAACATCAGGAAGCAATGTTTAGAGCAAGCAAACAACATGCTACAAGAACATATCATAGCATACAAAGGCATGACATGATTCTACTAAATGCATAGAACAAAAGTCCCTTACTAATCATGAGCCAAAAAGGCACAGAAGATATGATGGCACCCATGTAAACATAGCAAGTTTTATTAATAGTTTCAGACTTAGAAGAAAAACAGAGCATGACATAAATAGATTTATGATAGCAACTTTGCGAGCTCATGCCACTCACCACAAAGTATTGCATGACAATATAAGAAAACCAATAACAAGAAGACATGTCCATGAAGCTAACCATGGCAAGAGCAAGTTCATAAGATGCATGGATCACTAGCAACAACCATGGCAATATTGATTAACATGTTAACATTTTGCCAGGAACATTTTATAGCAAAAGTAGAGCAAGCAAATGACATGGTAAACAACTCCATAATTGCAAATAGGGGCATTTATGGATATATAATAACACATGTTCAAAACATCCTTACTGAAGTAACCCAAAATAAGCATGGATCTCACTGTAGCATCAAGTTTACATGGCATCCAAATAACAACAGGAAAAGGACTTGGCAAAATCCTAAGTCCCTGAAAACAACAACATCATGGAGCCTAGTTTGCATGCTTGTTCTAATCACCACAATGATAAAAAAATACAAGACAAGCACCCCTGTAATATGGAATGATGTAGTTCAAAACACATGTAGACCTCATGCTCATATGATGCACACATCAAATGCAACAAAAATGACAAAACCTCATAAACTGATAAGTACCAGCAGTTAACATTTTATAGCACTCTTGCATCAATGGAAAAGGCATCATAATAGACAGTAACATGCATGGGAATGCTACTTGCATGAAGAGCTCAACGAGACGAACAATTTTACATATCATATGCATGATTTGGAGCCACGGTCACTGAGATATAGCATGATGAAGTGGGGCACAAAATGTTACAGATTGAGGACTTTGCCGTTTTTGAAAAAAAACAGGTTGAGCAC
The DNA here is from genome assembly GCF_056163025.1 of Triticum urartu. Taxonomy (NCBI): domain Eukaryota; kingdom Viridiplantae; phylum Streptophyta; class Magnoliopsida; order Poales; family Poaceae; genus Triticum; species Triticum urartu. The sequence goes on along the minus strand of NC_141876.1, from coordinate 440,598,750 downwards.
AAGATACTAAAAGGTGCTCGAGGCGAAGGATAGGTGCGGGAGCTCACATTGGTCCCGTGGGCCAGATCTAGAGCTGCTCGGGTTCATGGTTCGGTCGAGCCAGCCCGGTTCGGTCGAACCGGCCGGTCTAGGCGGCTCAGCTGGCGGAGGCGGTTCGCAGAGGCCGTCGGGCATGGTCGATGCTGGTGGAGAGCTCTGGCGAGCGTGGATCTGGCCCTCGGGCGGCCGGATCTGGCCTGGGGGAAGGTGGAGCGAGGTGGCAGCACAGAGGGTCGGCGGGGTCCGGCGCGCGGCGGCTCGGGCGAAGGATCTCCGACAAGGTCACGGGAGGAGCTGCGGGCAGAGGTCGCCGGAGTTGGTGCAGGCGGGCGCGGGCATCCCGGCGAGGAGGCACGATGGTGGTGAGGCGAGGGGGGGGGGCAGCGAACGGGCGAGCGGGACCGGGCGTGGGAGCGGTGACTCGGGTGTGGCACGACGGTGCGGATCCGGGAAGGCGGCGTGGTGGCGGGGTTCTCCGGTGATGCGGCCGGCGAAGTCCGGCGAGCCCCGGCGAGCGGGCGCGGGCGACGGCTCGCTCGGGTCCAGATGGGCTCGGGCGGGCTAGAGATGGGCTTGGCAGGCCCGCATGGTGGGAGGCGGCGGTGGCACTGTGGAGGCACAGATTTCGAGGCGTTTAGGGTTAGGGTTGGAGTTTGCCTTAGATTTGGACGGGGAAGACTAATTTATAGGTAGAGGGAGTTTGGAGTGTCCAAATGAGGTGTAGTTTTCACCCACACGATCGTGATCCGACAGCGAAGAACATGGAGATGGTTTAGATGGGTTATTGGGCCGTGATACGTCTCCAACGTATCTATAATTTTTGATTGCTCCATGCTATATTATCTACTGTTTTAGACATTATAGGGCTTTATTATCCACTTTTATATTATTTTTGGGACTAACCTATTAACCGGAGGCCCAACCCAGAATTGTTGTTTTTTTGCCTGTTTTAGGGTTTTGAAGAAAAGGAATATCAAACGGAGTCCAAACGAAATGAAACCTTCGGAAACGTGATTTTCTCATCAGATAAGATCCAGGAGACTTGGACCCTCCGCCAGGGAAGCCACGAGGTGGTCACGAGGGTAGGGGGCGCCTCCTAGGACGCGCCCCCTGCCTCGTGGCCCCCTCGAAGCTCCTCCAACGTACTTCTTCCTCCTATATATATCCACGTACCCCCAAACGATCGGGGACGGAGCCAAAAACCTAATTCCACCGGCGCAACTTTCTGTATCCACGAGATCCCATCTTGGGGCCTGTTCCGGAGCTCCGCCGGAGGAGGCATCGATCACGGAGGGCTTCTACATCATCATCCAAGCCCCTCCGATGAAGTGTGAGTAGTTTACTTCAGACCTACGGGTCCATAGCTAGTAGCTAGATGGCTTCTTCTCTCTTTTTGGATCTCAATACAATGTTCTCCCCCTCTCTCGTGGAGATCTATTCGATGTAATCTTCTTTTTGCGGTGTGTTTGTTGAGATCGATGAATTGTGGGTTTATGATCAAGTCTATCCATGAATAATATTTGAATCTTCTCTGAATTCTTTTATGTATGATTAGTTATCTTTGCAAGTCTCTTCGAATTATCAGTTTGGTTTGGCCTACTAGATTGGTTGTTCTTGCCATGGGAGAAGTTCTTAGCTTTGGGTTCGATCTTGCGGTGTCCTTTCCCCGTGACAGAAGGGGCAGCAAGGCACGTATTGCATCATTGCCATCGAGGATAACAAGATGGGGTTTTATCATATTGCATGAAACTATCCCTCTACATCATGTCATCTTGCTTAAGGCGTTACTCTGTTTTTAACTTAATACTCTAGATGCATGCTGGATAGCGGTCGATGAGTGGAGTGATAGTTGTAGATGTAGAATCGTTTCGGTCTACTTGTCTCGGACGTGATGCCTATATACATGATCATACCTAGATATTCTCATAACTATGCTCAATTCTGTCAATTGCTCAATAGTAATTTGTTCACCCATCGTAGAATACTTATGCTCTTGAGAGAAGCCACTAGTGAAACCTATGGCCCCCGGGTCTCTTTCTCATCATATCAATCTCCATCACTTTATTATTGCTTTGCTTTTACTTTATTTATTTTGCATCTCTATAACAAAAATACCAAAAAAATATTATTTATCATCTCTATCAGATCTCACTTTCGTAAGTGACCGTGAAGGGATTGACAACCCCTAAGCGCGTTGGTTGCGTTGAGCTATTGTTTTTGTGTAGGTACGAGGGACTCGAGCGTAGCCTCCTACTGGATTGATACCTTGGTTCTCACGCAGTGCTGAAGAGGTAGTGCTGAATCATCCCTTCCTCTTCGGGGAAATCCAACGCAGTGCTGAAGAGGTAGCAAGAAGAATTTCTGGCGCCGTTGCCGGGGAGTCTGCGCAAAAGTCAAAATACCAAGTACCCATCACAATCCCTATCTCCCGCATTACATTATTTTCCATTTGCCTCTCGTTTTCCTCTCCCCCACTTCACCCTTGCCGTTTTATTCGCCCTCTCTCTCTCTATCCTCCCTCTCCATTTGCCTCTTTTTGCCCGTTTGCTTTTTGTTTGCTCGTGTGTTAGTTTGTTTGCTTGTCGTCATGGCTAGTATCATATATTCTCCGTTGTCTCCCGATAATGAAGTTCTAAATTTTAAACAAAGGGAGGGAGAAAATCTAAAAGATGCTTGGTATAGAATTTGCAACGCTCAAAATAGATCTACCAGGAAGCAATCTACTTCAGTTCTTCTTCGCAATTTTTATGTAGGTGCTAATCCTTGGTATAGATATATCCTTGATACCATTACCGGAGGGAATTTCTTGGGTAGCCATACTTTTGATTCTTATAATGCTATGTTAGATTTATTTGGCTCGCCACCTCTTTTGGTTAATGGAACTATGTTAACTTTGGAGCATGTTATGCAAAGACTTGAAATTATTGAAAATAAAGTTGCTACTATTGAATTAATTGAAAATCTAGATAAAAAGATCCACAATCAAATTACTCAATATGGATCTAAGGTAGGAATGACTTTGAAAAATATTAAGGAAAAGGAACCCATAGTTAATGAGAAGATAAACTTAGATTCTACTAGAATTGATAAACTTGAGGGTATCATTACAAACTTTGGAACCGCTTTTTCTTCCGTAAAGAATAATCCAAGTCCTCCTACTAAAATTGCCAAGCTTATGTTTGTTCCTAAAAATAAGGGTGAGTCATCTAGTAAGGAAACTGCGGACCTTAAATCTATAAGTATTCATCCCAATCTTTTTGCTATCATTAAGGAACCAACTGCTACAAATGAATTTTTCGATCTTGTGCCTAAGAGTTTGATAATCAATAGAAAGAAAGAAATTCCTAAGGGAAATAGATGCCTCATTGAAGAATTTCCTACAAAAGATGGCAATACCTAGATCTATTCTTGCTTGTTATGCCTAGCTAGGGGCGTTAAACGATAGCGCTTGTTGGGACGCAACCCAATTTTATTTTTATTCCTTGCTTTTTGCTCCTGTTTAGTAATAAATAAATTATCTAGCCTATGTTTTGGTTGTGTTTTTGTGTTTAATTAATGTGTGTGCCAAGTAGAACCGTTGGGAAGACTTGGGGATAGTCTTGTTGAACTTGCTGTAAAACTCAGAAACTTTAGTGCTCACGAGAACTGCTGTCATTTTTATTTGGAAAGTGATATTGTAACGCCCCAGATATACTTTCCATATTTATATCCAACTCTTGCCGTCTCCGACGCTAAGTTATATTTATTTCTCGGGTTCGGGTCTTTGTCTCCGTGTGTTGTTTTTCTTTTTCGTGCATCTCATATCATGTAATCTCGTGCATTGCATTTGCATACGTGTTCATCTCATGCATTCAACCTTTTTCCCCGTTGTCCGTTTTGCATTCCGGCGCTTCGTTCTCCTCCGGTGGTCATTTCTAGCTTTCTTTCGTGTGTGGGGTTCAAACATTTCCGGATTGGACCGAGACTTGTCATGCGGCCTTGGCTTACTACCGGTAGACCGCCCGTCAAGTTTCGGCTCATTTGGACTTCGTTTGATACTCCAACGGTTAACCGAGGGACCGAAAAGGCCTCGTGTGTGTTGCAGCCCAACACCCTCCAAATTTGTCCCAAAACCCACCAAACTCTGCTCCATGTCCTAGAGCGTTCGATCACGATCGCGTGGGCGAAAACCGCACCTCATTTGGACTCTCCTAGCTCCACTTATGCCTATTTAAACACCCCCCATTTCGGATCTCGTCTTCCTCCCCGTCCTCCTCCTGAAAAAAAACTAGATCTCAACCCCCGCCACCGACGGACGTGTCCGGATCGGACCAGACAACGTCCGCCGCCGCCTCCTGTCCAGTCCGCGCGCGCCACGTGGGCCGCGCCCACATCGCCGCCGCCGGGCCCGCCTGGCCTGCGCCCGGCCCCTGCGCGCCGCCTCCCGGGCCCGAGCGCCCCCGCGCCTCTCCGCCTCCAGCGCCGCCGCCCCTTCCGGCTCCGGCGGCCGGAGCAGCCGCCGCCGCCGCGCCGCATCTCCGCCGCTGCCGCGCGCCCCCGTCCGAGCCGGCCGCCGCCACGCCTCGCCGACCCCGCCGCCGTTTCCCTCCGTCCTCGGCGCCCGTGCCCGCCGCCTCGCCCTTGCCGGACCGCTGCTTCCTCTGCCTCCGGTGAAGCTCCGGCGTGAACAGTGCCCAAGTCCGGCGACCTCGAAGTCCGTGCCCGCGGGATCCCGATCTGGATCCAGATCTGATTTTCGAGCGGTTGACTTTTTTCCCCGAACCCTAGCTCATGATGCTTACTTTGACTGCTCATATCTCCGCATCCGTAGCTCCGTTTTGGGCATATGATATATCAAAATCTTCGTCTCGACATGTACACCATTTCATTCCATTGCATCATTTGCATTTGAGGTCATCTTGTTGCCCAAAATGCTGTTAGAAGGAGCCTTCGTGAGTTAAATTGCAGATCCGTTAGTTCATCATGCACTTTTGTCATTTTTGCCATGTTTAATTCGTGCATGATATGCCTGTGCCCCTTTGGGATGAATTGTTAAGCATTTTTTATTCTTTCCAGAGGTGCCACCCATGCATTTTTAGCATGTGTGTGTTGTCTTGTGCAAGCTTGCGAAGAGAGGTACCTGAGATTGCTGATTTCAGGGACTTAGTGATTTTCACTAAGTCTGGGATATTTTAGTTCATGATGCTATATGTCCAGCTTGTTTCCTAGTGATCCGTGCCTCTTTTGAGGATGATCAGTAAGGGAGTTTTGATATTTATGTTATGCTCTATCCATCCATGTCTTTGTTTGCATATATGGAGTGCTCTAGGTTGACTCAATCGAGCTCAACTTTTGCTTCGTTGTTAATCTGGGCAGATCGTCAACTTGTTTGCGATTTTGCCGATGCTACCGTTAGTGTTCCATGCATGCTATGCCTTTGTTCTTGCCATGTGTAGCTAGCATATTGTGCCTTCTTGCTGGTTATATGCTTGCCTTGGTATGACTTGCACCATGGTGAGTGCATCGAGCTCGTTTACATGCCTTCGTGAGTTAAATTTCTGCATGTCTCAGTTTTCAGTAAGTCTGAAAACTGATTGTGTTCGAGCTATGTTCGTGAGCTCGGTAGAGTATTTTGTGAACCCTTTTGGCCCCAGGTCACTTTGGGTGTTTTGTTAAGCTTGTTGAGTAGCTCCATGCCATGTTCTTAATTGTCATGTTCAGGTCATCTATCATGTTGTTTCTCTGCTCCGAAGAGGGCTTCGTGATCTGAAATTTCAGGCTAGTGTTAATTTCACTAAGTCTGGAATCTGTTTTGCATATTCATTTTTGCCATGCTTGTTTGAACCTCTTAATGGATGAATTTGCCTATGGCTCAGTGCTAGTGTTTTGTTAACCATCTTGTGTACATCACTGCCATGTATTTTGTTTTCATGTTTGGTGGCTGTAGCATGTTCATTTCGTTGCATTTAGATGCCTACTTGCTGTAAATCGCAGACCGGTGTCATATCTTAAAACGCTTGCCATTTCCAAACCGTAACTCCGATTTCAATGATCTTTATATCGTTTTCAAGCGATTTCACCCCCTCTATCCAGTGGCACCCTTGGAATTCCAAGTTGAGGCCAGGTTCATGCATTTCCTGTCATATCTTGCATTTTGCATCCCGCATCGCATCCCGCATAGCATATCATCATTTCATCATATTGCTTGGTCTTGCACGTGGTTGATTGTATCCTTGTTGCTTGTTTGTCTTGTTTGGGTAGAGCCGGGAGACGAGTTCGCTACCGAGGAGCCCGTTGAGTTTGCTTGTGAGGATCTAGTCAACTCTGACGACTGTGCAGGCAAGATGATCATACCCTCGAAATCACTACTATCTTTGCTATGCTAGTTTGCTCGCTCTTGCTATGCCAATGCTACGATGCCTACCTTTTGCTTGTCAGCCTCCCAATTGCCATGTTGAACCTCTAACCCACCATTGTCCTAGCAAACCGTTGATTGGCTATGTTACCGCTTTGCTCAGCCCCTCTTATAGCGTTGCTAATTGCAGGTGAAGATTGGAGCCGTTCCTTGTTGGAACATTTATTTACTTGTTGGGATATCATTATATTGCTATGTTATCTTAATGCATCTATATACTTGGTAAAGGGTGGAAGGCTCGGCCTCTCGCCTAGTGTTTTGTTCCACTCTTGCCGCCCTAGTTTCCGTCATATCGGTGTTATGTTCCCGGATTTTGCGTTCCTTACGCGATTGGGTTATAATGGGAACCCCTTGATATTTCGCCTTGATTAAAGCTTTTCCAGCAATGCCCAACATTGGTTTTACCATTTGCCACCTAGCCTTTTCCTTCCCTTGGGTTCTGCAGACTCAAGGGTCATCTTATTTTACCCACCCGGGCCAGTGCTCCTATGAGTGTTGGTCCGAACTGGGCAGCCTGCGGGGCCACCTCGGGGAAACTTGAGGGTTGGTTTTACTCGTAGCTTGACCTATCTGAGTGTGCCCTGAGAAAGAGATATGTGCAGCTCCTATCGGGATTTGTCGGCACATTCGGGCGGTGTTGCTGGTCTTGTTTTAACCTGTCGAATTGTCTTGTTGTACCGGGTTACCGAGTCTGATCGGTGTGTCTCGGGTGGAGGTCTATTCCTTCGTTGACCGTGAGAGCTTGTCATGGGCTAAGTTGGGACTCCCCTGCAGGGATTGAACTTTCGAAAGCCGTGCCCGCGGTTATGGGCAGATGGGAATTTGTTAATGTCCGGTTGTAGACAACGTAAACCTTAATTAATTAAAATGAATCAACTGAGTGTGTTACCGTGATGGCCTCTTTTCGGCGGAGCCCGGGAAGTGGACACGGTGTTGGAGTAATGCTTGCGCAGGTTGTTCCTTCTAGTTTCTCGCTCGTGCTTTGCCTCCTCTTCTCGCTCTCCTTTGCGAATAAGTTAGCCACCATATATGCTAGTCGCTTGCTGCAGCTCCACATATACTTGCCTTATCCTGTCCTATAAGCTTAAATAGTCTTGATCGCGTGGGTGTGAGATTGCTGAGTCCCTGTGGCTCACAGATACTACAACTCCAGATGCAGGTCCAGGTGTTTCTGCTCCGGTTGACGATTACGAGCTCAAGTGGGAGTTCGACGAGGAATCTCAGCGATACTACGTGTCTTTTCCGGATGATCAGTAGTGGTGCCTAGTTGGGGTTATCGATTCAGGGCCTTGTCGCATGTTGGGGGTCTTTTCTATTTTGGCACCGTAGTCGGGCCATGAGTGACTTGTATGATGGATGTTATTTATGTACTTTGATGTGACATGGCGAGTGTAAGCCAACTATGTACCTCCCCTTTATATTATTTATGTACATGGGATGTGTGATGATTTCCTGACTTGCGACATTGCTTTCAATGCGGTTATGCCTCTAAGTCGTGCCTCGATACGTGGGAGATATAGCCGCATCGAGGGCGTTACAGATAGTTAGTTAATTATTTTTGCAGATGATTAATAGATACATTACTCACGTCCATCAAGTTATTTTAGAATTTTTGGGGTTCCAGATCTTGCGCTAGCTACAGATTACTACAGACTATTCTGTTTTTGACAGATTTAGTTTTTCGTGTGTTGTTTGCTTATTTTGATGAACCTATGGCTAGTAAAATAGTTTATAATCCATAGATAAGTTGGAATACAGTAGGTTTAACACCCATATAAATAAAGAATCAGTTCATTACAGTACCTTGAAGTGGTCTTTTGTTTTCTTTCGCTAACGGAGCTCACGAGTTTTCTACTTTAAGTTTTGTGTTGTGAAGTTTTCAAGTTTTGGGTAAAGATTTGATGGATTATGGAACAAGGAGTGGCAAGATCCTAAGCTTGGGGATGCCCATGGAAACCCCAAGATAATCTAAGGACACCTAAAATCCAAAGCTTGGGGATGCCCCAGAAGGCATCCCCTCTTTCGTCTACTTCTATCGGTAACTTTACTTGGAGCTATATTTTTATTCAGCACATGATATGTGTTTTGCTTGGAGCGTCTTTTATGATTTGAGTCTTTGCTTATTAGTTTACCACAATCATCCTTGATGTACACACCTTTTGAGAGAGCCATACATGATTTGGAATTTGATAGAATACTCTCTGTGCTTCACTTATATCTTTTGAGCTTTATAGTTTTGCTCTAGTGCTTCACTTATATCTTTTAGAGCACGGTGGTGGATTTGTTTTATAGAAACTATTGATCTCTCATGCTTCACCGAGATTATTTTGAGAATCTTAATAGCATGGTAATTTGCTTAAAATCCTAATATGCTTGGTATGCAAGATTAATAATAAAACTTTCATATGAGTGTGTTGAATACTAAGAAGAAATTGATGCTTGATAATTGTTTTGAGATATGAGGATGGTGATATTAGAGTCATGCTAGTTGAGTAGTTGTGAATTTGAGAAATGCTTTTGTTAAAGTTTGTGATTCCCGTAGCATGCACGTATGGTGAACCGTTATGTGATGAAGTCGGAGCATGATTTATTTATTGATTGTCTTCCTTATGAGTGGCGGTCGGGGACGAGCGATGGTCTTTTCCTTCCAATCTATCCCCCTAGGAGCATGCGCGTAATACTTGCTTTGATAACTTCTAGATTTTTGCAATAAGTATATGAGTTCTTTATAACTAATGTTGAGTCCATGGATTATACGCACTTTCCTTCCTTCCACCATTTCTAGCCTCTCTAATACCGCGCACTTTTCGCGGGTATCATACACCCACCAAATACCTTCCTCAAAACAGCCACCATACCTACCTACCATGGCATTTCCATAGCCATTCCGAGATATATTGCCATGCAACTTTCCACTGTTCCGTTCATTATGACACACTCCATCATTGTCATATTGCTAGCATTATCATGTAGTTGACATCGTATTTGTGGCACAGCCACCGTTGATAATTCTTTCATACATGTCACTCTTGATTCATTGCATATCCCGGTACACCGCCGGAGGCATTCATATAGAGTCATATTTTGTTCTAAGTATCGAGTTGTAATTGTTTAGTTGTAAGAAAAATAAAAGTGTGATGATCATCATTTTTAGAGCATTGTCCCAAGTGAGGAAAGGATGATGGAGACTATGATTCACCCACAAGTCGGGATGAGACTCCGGACAAAAAAAATATGAGAGAAAAAGAGAGAAGGGACAATGTTACTATCCTTTTACCACACTTGTGCTTCAAAGTAGCACCATGATCTTCATGATAGAGAGTCTCTCATTATGTCACTTTCATATACTAGTGGGAATTTTTCATTATAGAACTTGGATTGTATATTCCAATGACGGGCTTCCTCAAAATGCCCTAGGTCTTCGTGAGCAAGCGAGTTGGATGCACACCCACTTAGTTTCTTTTGAGCTTTCATATACTTATAGCTCTAGTGCATCCGTTGCATGGCAATCCCTACTCACTCACATTGATATCTATTGATGGGCATCTCCATAACCCGTTAATACGCCTAGTCGATGTGAGACTATCTTCTCCCTTTTTTGTCTTCTCCACAACCACCATTCTATTCCACCTATAGTGCTATATCCATGGCTCACGCTCATGTATTGCGTGAAGATCGAAAAAGTTTTGAAAATGTCAAAAGTATGAAACAATTGCTTGGCTTGTCATCGGGTTTGTGCATGATTTAAATACTTTGTGTGGTGAAGATAGAGCATAGCCAGACTATATGATTTTGCAGGGATAGCTTTCTTTGGCCATGATATTTTGAGAAGACATAATTGCTTTGTTAGTATGCTTGAAGTATTATTATTTTTTATATCAATATGAACTTTTGTCTTGAATCTTTCGAATCTGAATATTCATACCACAATTAAGAAGATTTACATTGAAATTATGCCAAGTAGCACTCCGCATCAAAAATTCTGTTTTTATCATTTACCTACTCGAGGACGAGCAGGAATTAAGCTTGGGGATGCTTGATACGTCTCCAACGTATCTATAATTTTTGATTGCTCCATGCTATATTATCTATTGTTTTAGACATTATTGGGCTTTATTATCCACTTTTATATTATTTTTGGGACTAACCTATTAACCGGAGGCCCAGCCCAGAATTGATGTTTTTTGCCTGTTTTAGGGTTTCAAAGAAAAGGAATATCAAACGGAGTCCAAACGGAATGAAACCTTCGGAAACGTGATTTTCTCATCAGATAAGATCCAGGAGACTTGGACCCTCCGTCAAGAAAGCCACGAGGTGGTCACGAGGGTAGGGGGCGCGCCCCCTGCCTCGTGGGCCCCTCGAAGCTCCTCCGACGTACTTATTCCTCCTATATATATCCACGTACCCCTAAACGATCGGGGACGGAGCCAAAAACCTAATTCCACTGCCGCAACTTTCTATATCCACGAGATCCCATCTTGGGGCCTGTTCCGGAGCTCCGCCGGAGGAGGCATCGATCACGGAGGGCTTCTACATCATCATCCAAGCCCCTCCGATGAAGTGTGAGTAGTTTACTTCAGACCTACGGGTCCATAGCTAGTAGCTAGATGGCTTATTCTCTCTTTTTGGATCTCAATATAATGTTCTCCCCCTCTCTCGTGGAGATCTATTCGATGTAATCTTCTTTTTGCGGTGTTTTTGTTGAGACCAATTGTGGGTTTATGATCAAGTCTATCTATGAATAATATTTGAATATTCTCTGAATTCTTTTATGTATGATTAGTTATCTTTGCAAGTCTCTTCGAATTATCAGTTTGGTTTGGCCTACTAGATTGGTTGTTCTTGCCATGGGAGAAGTGCTTAGCTTTGGGTTCGATCTTGCGGTGTCCTTTCCCAGTGACAGAAGGGGCAGCAAGGCACGTATTGTATCGTTGCCATCGAGGATAACAAGATGTTTTTTTATCATATTGCATGAAACTATCCCTCTAGATCATGTCATCTTGCTTAAGGCGTTACTCTGTTTTTAACTTAATACTCTAGATGCATGTTGGATAGCGGTCGATGAGTGGAGTGATAGTTGTAGATGTAGAATCGTTTCGGTCTACTTGTCTCGGACGTGATGCCTATATACATGATCATACCTAGATATTCTCATAACTATGCTCAATTCTGTCAATTGCTTAATAGTAATTTGGTCACCCATCGTAGAATACTTATGCTCTTGAGAGAAGCCACTAGTGAAACCTATGGCCCCCGGGTCTCTTTCTCATGATATCAATCTCCATCACTTTATTATTTCTTTGCTTTTTACTTTATTTATTTTGCATCTCTATACCAAAAATACCAAAAAATATTATTTATCATCTCTATCAGATCTCACTTTCGTAAGTGACCGTGAAGGGATTGACAACCCCTAAGCGCGTTGGTTGCGTTGAGCTATTGTTTTTGTGTAGGTACGAGGGACTCGAGCGTAGCCTCCTACTGGATTGATACCTTGGTTCTCAAAAACTGAGAGAAATACTTATGCTACTTTGCTGCATCATCCCTTCCTCTTCGGGGAAATCCAACGCAGTGCTCAAGAGGTAGCAGGCCGTTTTGGAGGGGTGTTGGGCTGCAACACACAAGAGGCTTTTGCGGTTACCCGGTTAACCGTTGTAGCATCAAACGGCCTCCAAATGGAATGAAATTTGATAGGCAGTCTACCGGTGGTGTACCCATGCCACTTGTTAAATCTCGGTCCATTCCGAGAACGTTTAACACCTGCTCACGAAAAGAGACAAGAGGGGTGCGTCGGTGCATGTGGGAGCGTCGGATTGCGAAATGGACAACGGGGAAAATGCTCGGATGCATGAGACGAACACGAATGCAAATGTGATGCACATGATGACATGATATGAAATGCATGACATGAACAAAATGAAAAACAAAGACAAAAACCCAACCACGAAGGGAATCTCATAACTTAAAGTCGAAAATGGCAAGAGTCAGAGTTACAAATATGGCAAGTTACATCCGGGGTGTTACAGGGGGCACCGCACACGGTTAAGAGATTAACTTGTGTGTCTATGGGGTTCCCCCTCCCCACGTATATAAATGAGGGAGGGAGGAAGAGGCCGGCCTAGGAGGTGGCGCGCGCCAATGGGGGGCAATCCTACTCCAAGTAGGTTTGCCCCCCCTTTCCTATTCCTACTAGGAGAAGAAGGAAAGGGCCCCCAAACCCTAAACCAATTCGGTTTGGGCCTAGGGGGGGGGGCGCCCCTGCTTGCTGCCCTCTTTATCCACTAGGGCCCAATAAGGCCCATAGACTCCCCGGGGGGTTCCGGTAACCTCCCGGTACTCCGAAAAATATCCGATACACTTCGGAACCCTTCCTGTGTTCGAATATAACCTTCCAATATATCAATCTTTATGTCTCGACCATTTTGAGACTCCTCGTCATGTCCGCGATCACATCCAGGACTCCGAACTACATTCGGTACATTAAAACACATAAACTCATAATACCGATCGTCATCAAACGTTAAGCGTGCGGACCCTACGGGTTCGAGAACTATGTAGACATGGCCCGTTCAATAACCAATAGCGGAACCTAGATGCTCATATTGGTTCCTACATATTCTACGAAGATCTTTATCGGTCAAACTGCATAACAACATACGTTGTTCCCTTTGTCATCGGTATGTTACTTGCCCGAGATTCGATCGTCGGTATCTCAATACCTAGTTCAATCTCGTTACCGGCAAGTCTCTTTACTCGTTCTGTAATGCAACATCCTGTAATTTACTCATTAGTCACATTGCTTGCAAGGCTTATAGTGATGTGCATTACCGAGAGGGCCCAGAGATACCTCTCCGATACACGGAGTGACAAATCCTAATCTCGATCTATGCCAACTCAACAAACACCATCGGAGACAACTGTAGAGCATCTTTATAGTCACCCAGTTATGTTGTGATATTTGATAGCACACTAAGTGTTACTCCGGTATTCGGGAGTTGCATAATCTCATAGTCATAGGAACATGTATAAGTTATGGAGAAAGCAATAGCAGTAAACTAAACGATCAAAGTGCTAAGCTAACGGATGGGTTAAGTCAATCACATCATTCTCTAATGATGTGATCCCGTTCATCAAATGACAACTCTTTGTCCATGGCTAGGAAACTTAACCATCTTTGATTAACGAGCTAGTCAAGTAGAGGGGGAAGAGGAGGCTGGCCTAGGAGGGGCGCGCCTATAGGGGGAGTCCAACTAGGATTCCCAATCCTAGTTGGAGTTCCCTTCCTTTTCCAAGAGGGGAGAGAGGGAAGGAGTAGGAGAGGGAGAAGGAAAGAGAGAGGGAGGGCGCCACCCCCTCCCTAGTCCAATTCGGACTTGCCATGGGGGGCACGCGACCACCCCTTGAGGCCCTTCTCTCCTTTCCCGTATGGATAATTAAGGCCCACTACTTCCCTCGATGAATTGCCGTAACTCTCCGGTACTCCGAAAAATACCCGAATCACTCGGAACCTTTCCGATGTCCAAATATAGCCTTCCAATATATCGATCTTTATGTCTCGACCATTTCAGGACTCCTCGTCATGTCCGTGATCTCATCCGGGACTCCGAACAACCTTCGGTACATCAAATCACATAACTCATAATACAAATCATCATCGAACGTTAAGCGTGCGGACCCTACGGGTTCGAGAACTATATACACATGACCGAAACACATCTTTGGTCAATAACCAATAGCAGAACCTAGATGCTCATATTGGCTCCTACATATTCTACGAAGATCTTTATCGGTCAAACCGCATAACAACGTATGTTGTTCCCTTTGTCATCGGTATGTTACTTGCCCGAGATTTGATCGTCGGTATCCTCATACCAAGTTCAATCTCGTTACCGACAAGTCTCTTTAACCGTTTTGTAATGCATCATCCCATAACTAATTCTGTAGTCACATTGTTTGCAAGGCTTATAGTGATGAGCATTACCGAGAGGGCCCAGAGATACCTCTCCGACAATCGGAGTGACAAATCCTAATCTCGATCTATGCCAACTCAACAAACACCATCGGAGACACCTGTAGAGCATCTTTATAATCACCCAGTTACATTGTGACGTTTGATAGCACACTAAGTGTTCCTCTGGTATTCGGGAGTTGCATAATCTCATAGTCATAGGAACATGTATAAGTCATGAAGAAAGCAATAGCATTAAACTAAACGATCATAGTCCTAATCTAACAGATGGGTCTTGTCCATCGCATCATTCTCTAATGATGTGATCCCGTTCATCAAATGACAACACATTTCTATGGCTAGGAAACTTAACCATCTTTGATTAACGAGCTAGTCAAGCAGAGGCATACTAGCTAGGGACACTCTGTTTGTCTATGTGTTAACACATGTATCAAGTTTCCGGTTAATACAATTCTAGCATGAATAATAAACATTTATCATGATATAAGGAAATATAAATAACAACTTTATTATTGCCTCTAGGGCATATTTCCTTCAGTCTCCCACTTGCACTAGAGTCAATAATCTAGTTCACATCGTCATGTGATTTAACACCAATAGTTCACATCTCCATGTGACTAATACCCAAAGGGTTTACTAGAGTCAATAATCTAGTTTACATAGCTATGTGATTAACACCCAACGAGTGATCATGTTTTGCTTGTGAGAGAAATTTAGTCAACGGGTCTGCCACATTCAGAGGCGTATGTATTTTGCAAATTTTTCTATGTCTACAATGCTCTGCACGGAGCTACTCCAGCTAATTGCTCCCACTTTCAATATGTATCCAGATTGAGACTCAGAGTCATCCAGATCGATGTCAAAACTTGCATTGACGTAACTCTTTACGACGAACTTTTTGTCACCTCCATAACCGAGAAACATATCATTATTCCACTAAGGATAATTTTGACCGATGTCCAGTGATCCACTCCTGGATCACTATTGTACCCTCTCGCCAAACTCTTGGTGAGGTACACAATAGGTCTGGTACACAACATAGCATACTTTATAGAACCTATGGTTGAGGCATAGGGAATGACTTTTCATTCTCTTTCTATTTTCTTCCGTGCTCGGGTTTTGAGTCTTTACTCAACTTCACACCTTGCAACACATGCAAGAACTCCTTCTTTGACTATTCCATTTTGAACTACTTCAAAATCTTGTCAAGGTATGTACTTATTAAAAAATATATCAAGCGTCTTGATCTATCTCTATAGATCTTGATGCTCAATATGTAAGTAGCTTCACCGAGGTCTTTCTTTGAAAAACTCCTTTCAAACACTCATTTATGCTTTCCAGAAAATTCTACATCATTTCCGATCAACAATATGTCATTCACATATACTTATCAGAAAGGCTGTAGTGCTCCCACTCACTTTCTTGTAAATACAGACTTCACCGCAAGTTTGTATGAAACTATATGTTTTGATCAACTCATCAAAGCGTATATTCCAACTCCGAGAAGCTTGCACCAGTCCATAGATGGATCGCTCGAGCTTGCGCACTTTGTTAACACCTTTAGGATTGACAAAACCTTCTGGTTGCATCATATACAACACTTTTTTAATAAATCCATTAAGGAATGCAGTTTTGACATCCATTTGCTAGATTTCATAAAATGTGGCAATTGCTAACATGATTCGGATAGACTTAAGCATCGTTACGAGTGAGAAAATCTCATCGTAGTCAACATCTTGAACTTGTCGAAAACCTTTTGCGACAATTCGAGCTTTGTATATAGTAATACTACTATCAACCTCTGTCTTCCTCTTGAAGATCCATTTATTCTCAATGGCTTGCCGATCATTGGGCAAGTCAACCAAAGTCCACACTTTGTTCTCATACATGGATCCCATCTCAGATTTCATGGCCTCAAGGCATTTTGCGGAATCTGGGCTCCTCATCACTTCCTCATAGTTCGTAGGTTCATCATGGTCTAGTAACATGTCCTCCAGAAAGGATTACCATACCACTCTAGTGCAGACCATACTCTGGTTGACCTACGAGGTTCGGTAGTAACTTGATCTGAAGTTTCATGATCATCAACATTAACTTCCTCACTAATTGGCGCAGGAATCACTAGAAACGATTTCTGTGATGAACTACTTTCCATTTCGGGAGAAGGTACAATTAGCTCATCAAGTTCTACATTCCTCCCACTCACTTCTTTCGAGAGAAACTTCTTATCTAGAAAGGATCCATTCTTAGCAACGAATATCTTGCCTTCGGATCTGTGATAGAAGCTGTACCCAACAGTTTCCTTTGGGTATCCTATGAAGGCGCATTTCTCCGATTTGGATTCGAGATTATCAGGTTGAAACCTTTTCACATAAGCATCATAGCCCCAAACTTTAAGAAACAACAGCTTAGGTTTCTTGCTAAACCACAGTTCATATGGTGTCATCTCAACGGATTTAGATGGTGCCCTATTTAACGTGAATGCAGCTGTCTCTAATGCATAACCCCAAAACGATAGTGATAAATCGGTAAGACACATCATAGATCGCACCATATCTAATAAAGTATGGTTATGACGTTCGGACACACCATTATGCTGTGGTGTTCCAGGTGGCGTGAGTTGTGAAACTATTCCACATCGTTTCAAGTGAAGACCAAACTCGCAACTCAAATATTTGTCTCCACGATCAGATCGTAGAAACTTTATTTTCTTGTTATGATGATTTTCCGCTTCACTCTAAAATTCTTTGAGCTTTTCAAATGTTTCAGACTTATGTTTCATCAAGTAGATTGTAGCGACCCGACCCAAATGGATCAAGTCTCTGTGCTTACATGTCATCCCTGGATCGGTATGCTGACACACACAGTACTCGAAGGATTTATAACAGAGGTAAATCACATGTATAAAGTAACGTAAATACTATTACCTCAATCCATATAGCGGAAGCAACAAGGTTGTGGATTCCCATCAACACCAACGGCAAAGTTGAGTGTAGAAATCGTAACCCTAACGTATCACTTACTCGTCGTAAGAAAACCTGCAACATGAGACGTTGCAGCCCGAAAACGGGTCAGTACATTGAATGTACTGGCAAATTCACACCATAGAGAATGATGAATAAAGCCTATCACTACATGCATATTTGGCTGGTGGAAAAGCTCTATGGCTATAAGGTTTTTGCGTAAAGCCAATTTTTTCCCTACTGCAAAGGAATAGATTTAATTACTACCATGGTGGTTGTTGAACATTGAGAATGGTTGACAGCATTCTCAATCCCAATTAAGTAACATCATTAAACCCAACAATATTCATTTAAAGTAACGTGATGAGATCAACAGGATAATCCAAGAACTAGATACTCAAGATGTCCATAACCGGGGACACGGCTAATCATGATTAGTTTATACACTCTGCAGAGGTTTGCGCACTTTTCCCCACATGACTCGATCGCCTCCGTTTGTTTTCTCGCACTACACGGTGTTTGAGAAACGGATGACCGAGACATAGTCTTTCAGAAGCGCTAGCACCTTACATGTGGGGTAGACCGTACCACCTACAACCCTACATCTGCTAGTCCACCCCGTAAGAGTTCGCACAACTTAGTCAACTACGCCAGAGCCCATAGTAGCATGTGGCTGCACACGGAAGTTTCTAGCATGAAAGATCTTATGATCCCTTTGAGCCTGGGTGGCTGTCCAAAAAAAACAGGCAAGTCCTGATAGACATCAGGTGCCTCAATCCACCCAGATGTGTGTTTAAGTTGCCACTTAGATAAACCATTAAAATTATCAACTCACATCTGTCATGGATATCACTCACCCAATCCACGTCTACTAGCATAGCATGGCATAATAAGCAAACGTAGAAGTAACTCCCAAAGGTTTCATAGTAATACAGGTAATAGGTACTACCTCATCTACTTCCCATCCCACAATCTAATTAGATCCTAGTCATGCAATGTGTGAGGATTGATCTAATGCAATAAAACATGGGTTGTAGAAAGGTATGATCAAAGTGTGAACTTGCCTGCAATGTAGATGAAGATGATTCGCACTTAAAACTCTTGATAGATCTACTCGTCACACTCCGGTCAATCTATCGTAAGCAGACAATAGTAACCACACAATAAGTACTCATCTAATGCACAAGTAAAACTCGAACGAGAGAACGAACCAGATAGTTCAACTTAAGAACTCCGGTTGCAAAGAAAGAACGAACCGAACAAAGAAACGGAAAACAAACGGCGAAAGAAAACAACTTGGTTCTAGCAAGTTGAAACTATGTCAAATTTTACCGGGGAAAAAACTTGTTTAAGTTGGTTAGACGGAACGGCGGTTTCGAAACGAAACTCCAGGCGCTTGAATCACCTGATTCCGAAAAACGAGCGAGAAGATAAACTAGAACGAAGATCGGATCTGAGATCGCGATCGCGGAATAAATCCGACGAAAAGAAAGAGACGAACGGTTAAACGAATGGGCGTCGTTAACCGGGAATAATCGGTGATCACGTTCGTTGAGACGAACGGTCCGAAAGAAGAACGAAAACCGATCTAGGGTTTTCGGAAAAGAAACCAAAACGAAGAATCGGAGAGAAAAACCGGAAAAGAAAACCGGAACGGTTTCTTTTAAAAGAACCGAACCGCGGGGAAGAAAAAGAGAGGCGCGGGGCTACCTCCCGCGAGGCGGGGCGAACGGTGGCGACGGCGGCGGCGGCGCTAGGGCTCAAGGGCGGCGGCGCGGGTGTGGGGTGGCGCGTCGCTAGGGCACAAGGGCGGCGGCGCGGGTGTGGGGCGCGGCTTGGGGAGGAGAGGGGGTTTGGGTTTTTGGTGTGAGGAGAGGGGGGGGGGTGTGGGGGTATTTATATTGGTGAGGGGAGAGGAGACTTGGGGTAGGGGACAAGAAATAGAGTAGGAAAAAGAGTCCTAGAAGAAAAAAGAAAACGGAACAAAGGAAAGAGGGGGGGGGGGGCTAAAGACTTGGCCAAGGGGCAAGGAAGGGGCGGCCGGCTCCTGGAGTCCCGCTGGGACTCGGCGAGCGAGGCTCCTGGCGCTAGCGCACAGGGAGCTGGGGCGACGGCTGGCCTGGACCTTGGCCCGGCTGGCGTGGCTCCTTTTTTTTTTAAATAATTCCGCATGCAGAAAAACAAAGAAAAAGAAAACTAAACGAACTCCAAAAATTCTAAAGTAAATTTTCCCCGACTCCTAAAAATGAGTCGAACAAAATGAACTTTACTCCGGACCTAAAATGAAATTTTTGAAAACGCGCATTTTTCCCTATCCAAAGAAATACAAACAAACACCGGAAAACGAAATTTGATCTATTTATTAAATCTTCATTTTTCCTATATTTTGGGAAAGTCATATTATTCCCTCTCTCATATTTTGATATCGGAAAAATAATTGAAGATGAAATAAATAAATCGAATGATCCTCTTTTCAAATTCGAGAAAACTCTCAAATATGAAAATAACGAAATCCCCAACTCTCTCCGAAGGTCCTTGAGTTGCGTGAAATTTCTAGGATCGACCAAAATGCAAGAAAATAGGATATGCATGATGATCTAATGTATAACATTCCAAATTGAAAATTTGGGATGTTACAAACCTACCACCCTTAAAAGGAATCTCGTCCTTGAGATTCGGAGAGGCTAGCAAGAAAAGGTTAGGGTTTGGGGGTCTCCTCAAAATCCATCGATCATCACAGGGGTCTGGGGTGCTACCTCCCTTAGAAGCATCGTTACGGTCCCATCAATACTCATATACTCCGTCCTTATTCTTGACAGGGTCGGTCTTCTCAGATCCTCGAGAAAGTTCCTTCTCTGAGCTCTTCCAGTACTGGCATAACATTTTCCTCATTTCTTCTGTCCTTTCCTCTTGGTAAGGTTATTCCGAGACTGGGTCTTCGTAGCTGATAGGTCCGGCGCCATTACTAAACAACTATCGATATCTCATGGTGGTCAACCATTTATGGTTTCTCCTGCAGGAAATGGGTCTGGGTTGATCCTCACCGTATAACCTACGGTTGGCAAAGCTGCCGTGTACAAGGGAAAAAATACCTATACCATTCTAAGGTTTAACAAGGTTTAATATCGTCGTCTCTCTACTATAGGTAAGTCACTCAGATTTACCATTCCATATAGCAAGGCGAATAATAAGAGTAAGTCAGTATGGTGATCAATCCATCCCGCACCCAAATCATTACCTTGTATACGGTTTAGCGAATCTCGCATTCTAACACCCGGTCATCCTCACAAGCATTGCAGAATTTCTCTCGTTGACGAACCAAGTTCGGAATAATCCATTGATTCTGCAAGCCAGACAAACATCTATCATTCCTTCACAACTCTCAGGTTTTGCGTAAACTCCTATAAAACTGTCTGTCGACAAAGGTATATCCACTTCCAGGGTTTTTTTTCCTTCAGCAAGAGTGTGCTTGCTTCTTTGCAGGTCCTGGGCCTGTGGGTTATGGCCCATCTTATT
This sequence comes from Triticum urartu, assembly GCF_056163025.1. Classification (NCBI taxonomy): domain Eukaryota; kingdom Viridiplantae; phylum Streptophyta; class Magnoliopsida; order Poales; family Poaceae; genus Triticum; species Triticum urartu. The sequence continues at coordinate 440,577,869 of NC_141876.1, read as the reverse complement.
ACTTGTAATCCTTGAACTCATCCTTGGGCAACTTATCATTATTCCATCTTCCAACTTCCTAGTATTCTTAAATCCATCCAATTGTACTGTCTTCCTTCCTTCCATTGGCATCTAATCTAGGACATGATTACTCAGACTCATCATGGAATTTCCATTGATCCATATTTCCAACATCATACCTCCTTTATATCCAATAGTAATTTATCTCCCCATCCTCGTGGGTTATCCCACATACCGAGATATAAACTTATACTTATGGAGTCCGTATTCCACTTCGTGGAACATCATTATCCTTTCCAGGGTCAAGTGTCCTTACAGGGGAATATTGGCCATCTCTGCATGGCACTTCTTCGACTGGGAACCGTGAAACACATCCTGAACTCCTGACAGTCCTTCGGGTAACTCCAACTTGTAGGCCACTTCTCTCATACGCTCCAAAACTCGGTATGGTCCTACAAATCTCGGGGCTAACTTTACCTTAACTCCAATTCGTTTAACTCCTCGCAGAGGGACATGCGAAGACATGCTCTGTCTTCCATTTCATAGGCTACCTCCTTGAGTTTTGAGTCTGCACAACTCTTCTGCCTGGACTGAGCTACCTTCAGTCTATCTTGAACATTCTCTTCTGACTCCTTGATCACATTTGATCCAAACAACTGACGGTCTCCAACTTCATCCCACATACTCTTGGGGTATCACACATATCGAGACAAAACTCGTATTCATTTTGTTCGAAATCCACTCAGTGGAGTATGCTTATCTTTTCCAGGGGTCAACGGTTCTTACAGGGTACTACCACCCTTAAAATGCTCCAATATTTTATAGACCATATTTCTCATATCCTCAAAAATGGTCAACATCTTTCCTCATAGAGTAACTCATAAAATCCAAATCAATACCAACACTGCTAACTTTATTGATTCTCAAATTATTACAAATCTCCTGTTTTTCCATTACATGCCTCAACTCAACACCTCAATATAAAGGAAAATGTCCTCACTACTACGACTATATTTCTTCTGTTACAAACTCAACTACTTATCACAAGTCTCCTTCTCCTTCGGACAATCTCTGGCAAAGTGCCCTGCTTTATTACAACTAAAACATATTACTTCTGACAAGTATCGAGGTTTCCTTTTTGGGCATTTGTTGAGGTAGTGCCCTGACTCCTTGCACCCATAACAGATGACATGACTCAGATCCTTCCCGGAATCCAATCTACTTCTCTTTTTGGACTTTTCCATTCCAATCAGGGCTTCTATTTCCTGTGGGTCATACTCTACTTCCTCAGCCGGAAATTCTACTAGATTCCCATTCATACAATTCTGGGAGATGTGTCCTTCTTCTCCACATGAATAGCAAGATTTAGTGCAGGGTTTACTCGGGTCCTCTTTAGGGGTGTCTTCCACATCTTCCTTCATCACGGGTTCTTCTAAAATTTCCATGAGGGCTCCTTTCATTACTTCGTTCTTCTGCTGGATGGTTCGTTGTACCAAGGGGTAAATGTGACACTGAGCAGGATAGTGGGTAGTCCCTTCACACAAGAAACAAGTAATCTTCCTAGTTGGGCATTCTTCAACTGGGTGACTTCCTTCATAGTTAATGCATTCAGCCTTGTCTGCTTTATGGGTGTAGCCTATTTCTCCACAAATCTTGCATGCACAAGGTTTCCTTATATCCTTTCCATAAGACTTCAACTTCTGGGACACAAGGTGATATCTTTGCAGAGTCAACTTTAATTCTCTCCAAGTGGTTACTCCTTGCCATCCATTCATGGTTTGGTATATCCTCCACCAAGTAGCAGCACCTCTTTCAAAGCATTGTTGAGCATACTGGGCCATATCCTTTCTGACTATAGGCTTGTTCTCCATATGATCCTCCATGTTCTGAATCCATTGGTCTGTCTCCAATTGACTCATTGGTCCAGAAAATACAAGCTCATCTCCATTCATCATCTATTGGGTCCATGGGTTTGGGGTGAGATAAGAGAGATCAAGAGAGAGGAATGCACACAATACAAACAAAAGTTTTGAAAAGGTAGATTTTTGTTGTGGCTGTCGAAAAACATCAAACAAATGACAGCTCACAATCGTCGCATCTAATGTAGGTGTATAACAGGGGTTTGGTCTTCTAAGGGTCAATAAATCTTCAAAATCGCCAACTCTTCAAGTCTTGTTTATGTCTCCGATGGCTTCTTCCGATCATGCTTGTCTTTCTCAAGTTCTTTCGCCAGATCAATCTCTGTTGACGTGAAATCTCTCGTGACATCCTTTAATATTCCAGAGTTGCATTTCAAACTTCTGGTTTCAACATCCTTCACATGAACCATGGTCATACTGTCCTTCAGTTCTTGACAATTCTCCGGTATCTCGAGGTTGTAGCTCCTCCAGCTTGGCTACTCTCATCTTCAGGATCCTGAGTTCCTCATGAAATACTTCCTTGTCTAATACGACTCCCTGGAGCTCCATTTTAAACTTCTTGATGTACTACTCCAGATCCTGGTGATACACCGGCTAGGGCTAAAACTTCATCTTATGATAGGTGCTCCATCAGCCTTCTTCCATCAAATCCATTATGATGAAATGCATCCTTAACTCAGCACGGTGACAATAGCATCAGCGGCGATGACATCACGGATAACCGTGTTTCTGCCCTTGTCATTCCCATGAGCTATCATTCCAAAGTTGATATCTCCTGCCTTAGGGTTTTCTTTGACAAAACTTTGAGTTCTCATGCTCCTTGTTTCAGTCTTTCTCCGACACACCTTGATCTCGGGTATTGACCACTTCCATAGTCTGCCAAGTTCCATAAGGGTAGCCTTCCTAGGTCATACAAATCTGGGATTCTTCAGAGCCTTCAAATTCTCCTAGTCTCCAGAGTCTTCAACAGCTGTAGTTTCCATTATCATAATGTATGGTAAAATCCTCTTCATTCCGAATGGTCTTACTTGTCTGATATCTTGTACTTATTGGAGTGGTCTCATCAGTCGAATCCTCGTCTGGTCAAAAGGGGAAAGGGGTATGGTCTCACTAAAGGGAATTTTGAATAAGCTCAAAGAGAAGAGAGGTAAAAGATCTTTTTGAAAGGGAAAGTTGTAGAGAAAAATCTTTGCTATGGGCTTGCCAATTTCTAGGGTCACGTCCTACAGTCAACATGTGCTCTGATACCATCTTGTAGCGACCCGACCCGAATGGATCAAGTCTCTGTGCTTACATGTCATCCCTGGATCGGTATGCTGACACACACAGTACTCGAAGGATTTATAACAGAGGTAAATCACATGTATAAAGTAACGTAAATACTATTACCTCAATCCATATAGCGGAAGCAACAAGGTTGTGGATTCCCATCAACACCAACGGCAAAGTTGAGTGTAGAAATCGTAACCCTAACGTATCACTTACTCGTCGTAAGAAAACCTGCAACATGAGACGTTGCAGCCCGAAAACGGGTCAGTACATTGAATGTACTGGAAAATTCACACCATAGAGAATGATGAATAAAGCCTATCACTACATGCATATTTGGCTGGTGGAAAAGCTCTATGGCTATAAGGTTTTTGCGTAAAGCCAATTTTTTCCCTACTGCAAAGGAATAGATTTAATTACTACCATGGTGGTTGTTGAACATCGAGAATGGTTGACAGCATTCTCAATCCCAATTAAGTAACATCATTAAACCCAACAATATTCATTTAAAGTAACGTGATGAGATCAACAGGATAATCCAAGAATTAGATACTCAAGATGTCCATAACCGGGGACACGGCTAATCATGATTAGTTTACACACTCTGCAGAGGTTTGCGCACTTTTCCCCACATGACTCGATCGCCTCTGTTTGTTTTCTCGCACTACACGGTGTTTGAGAAACGGATGACCGAGACATAGTCTTTCAAAAGCGCTAGCACCTTACACGTGGGGTAGACCGTACCACCTACAACCCCTACATCTGCTAGTCCACCCCGTAAGAGTTCGCACAACTTAGTCAACTACGCCAGAGCCCATAGTAGCATGTGGCTGCACACGGAAGTTTCTAGCATGAAAGATCTTATGATCCCTTTGAGCCTGGGTGGCGGTCCAAAAAAAAACAGGCAAGTCCTGATAGACATCAGGTGCCTCAATCCACCCAGATGTGTGTTTAAGTTGCCACCTTAGATAAACCATTAAAATTATCAACTCACATCTGTCATGGATATCACTCACCCAATCCACGTCTACTAGCATAGCATGGCATAATAAGCAAACGTAGAAGTAACTCCCAAAGGTTTCATAGTAATACAGGTAATAGGTACTACCTCATCTACTTCCCATCCCACAATTTAATTAGATCCTAGTCATGCAATGTGTGAGGATTGATCTAATGCAATAAAAAATGGGTTTTAGAAAGGTATGATCAAAGTGTGAACTTGCCTGCAATGTAGATGAAGATGATTCGCACTTAAAACTCTTGATAGATCTACTCGTCACACTCCGGTCAATCTATCGTAAGCAGACAATAGTAACCACACAATAAGTACTCATCTAATGCACAAGTAAAACTCGAACGAGAAAATGAACCAGATAGTTCAACTTAAGAACTCCGGTTGCAAAGAAAGAACGAACCGAACAAAGAAACGGAAAACAAACGGCGGAAGAAAACAACTTGGTTCTAGCAAGTTGAAACTAGGTCAAATTTTACCGGGGCAAAAACTTGTTTAAGTTGGTTAGACGGAACGGCGGTTTCGAAACGAAACTCCAGGCGCTTGAATCACCTGATTCCAAAAAACGAGCGAGAAGATAAACTAGAACGAAGATCGGATCTGAGATCGCGATCGCGGAATAAATTCGACGAAAAGAAAGAGACGAACGGTTAAACGAACGGGCGTGGTTAACCGGGAATAATCGGTGATCACGTTTGTTGAGACGAACGGTCCAAAAGAAGAACGAAAACCGATCTAGGGTTTTCGGGAAAGAAATCGAAACGAAGAATCGGAGAGAAAAACCGAAAAAGAAAACCGGAACGGTTTCTTTTAAAAGAACCGAACCGCGGGGAAGAAAAAGAGAGGCGCGGGGCTACCTCCGGCGAGGCGGGGCGAACGGTGGCGACGGCGGCGTGCTAGGGCGGCGGCGGCGCTAGGGCTCAAGGGCGGCGGCGCGGGGTGGGGTGGCGCGGCGCTAGGGCACAAGGGCGGCGACGCGGGTGTGGGGCACGGCTTGGGGAGGAGAGGGGGTTTGGGTTTTTGGTGTGAGGAGAGGGGGGGTGTGGGGGTATTTATATTGGTGAGGGAAGAGGAGACTTGGGGTAGGGGACAAGAAATAGAGTAGGAAAAAGAGTCCTAGAAGAAAAAAGAAAACGGAACAAAGGAAAGGGGGGGGGGGCTAAAGACTTGGCCAAGGGGCAAGGGAGGGGCGGCCGGCTCCTGGAGTCCCGCTGGGACTCGGGGAGCGAGGCTCCTGGCGCTAGCGCACAAGGAGCTGGGGCGGCGGCTGGCCTGGGCCTTGGCCCGGCTGGCCTGGCTCCTTTTTTTTAAATAATTCCGCGCGTAGAAAAACAAAGAAAAAGAAAACTAAACGAACTCCAAAAATTCTAAAGTAAATTTTCCCCGACTCCTAAAAATGAGTCGAACAAAATGAACTTTACTCCGGACCTAAAATGAAATTTTTGAAAACGCGCATTTTTCCCTATCCAAAGAAAAACAAACAAACACCGGAAAACAAAATTTGATCTATTTATTAAATCTTCATTTTTCCTATATTTTGGGAAAGTCATATTATTCCCTCTCTCGTATTTTGATATCGGAATGATCCTCTTTTCAAATTCGAGAAAACTCTCAAATATGAAAATAACGAAATCCCCAACTCTCTCCGAAGGTCCTTGAGTTGCGTGAAATTTCTAGGATCGACCAAAATGCAAGAAAATAGGATATGCATGATGATCTAATGTATAACATTCCAAATTGAAAATTTGGGATGTTACATAGATATACCCATATCTGCTTAAATCATCTATGAAGGTCAGAAAATAACGATACCCGCCGCGAGCCTCAACACTAATCGGATCACATACATTAGTATGTATTATTTCCAATAAGTCAGTTGCTTGCTCCATTGTTCCGGAGAACGAAGTCTTAGTCATGTTGCCCATGAGGCATGGTTCCCAAGCAGCAAATGATTCATAATAAAGTGATTCCAAAAGCCCATCAGCATGGAGTTTCTTCATGCGCTTTACACCAATATGACCTAAACGGCAATGCCACATATAAGTTGCACTATCATTATTAACTTTGCATCTTTTGGCTTCAATATTATGAATATCTGTATCACTACGATCGAGATTCAATAAACCATTTATATTAAGTGTATGACCATAGAAGGTTTTATTCATGTAAATAGAATAACAATTATTCTTTGACTTAAATGAATAACCGTATTGCAATAAACATGATCCAATCATATTTATGCTCAACACAAACACTAAATAACATTTATTTTAGGTTCAATACTAAACCCGAAGGTAAAGGGAGTGTGCGAAGGTGATCTTATCAACCTTGGAGTCACTTCCAACACACATCGTCACCTTGCCCTTAACTAGTCTCTGTTCATTTTGCAACTCATGTTTTGAGTTACTAATCTTAGCAACTAAACCGGTATCAAATACCCTGGGGTTACTATGAACACTAGTAAAGTACACATCAATAACATGTATATAAAATATACTTTTGTTCACTTTGCCATCCTTTTTATCCGCCAAGTATTTCGGGTAGTTCCGCTTCCAGTGACCATTCTCTTTGTAGTAGAAGCACTCAGTTTCAGGGTTAGGTCTAGCTTTGGGCTTCTTCACAGGAGTGGCAACTTGCTTGCCATTCTTCTTGAAGTTCCCTTTCTTTCCCTAGCCCTTTTACTTGAAACTAGTGGTCTTGTCAACCATCAACACTTGACGCTTTTTCTTGATTTCTACCTTCGCCAATTTCAGCATCACGAAGAGCTTGGGAATCGTTTTCGTTATCCCTTGCATATTATAGTTCATCACGAAGTTCTAGTAACTTGGTGATAGTGACTAGAGAACTCTGTCAATCACTATCTTATCTGGAAGATTAACTCCCACTTGATTCAAGTGATTGTAGTACTCAGACATTCTGAGCACATGCTCACTAGCTGAGCTGTTCTCCTCCATCTTGTAGGCAAAGTACTTGTCAGAGGTCTCATACCTCTTAACACGGGCATGAGTCTGAAATACCAATTTCAGCTATTGGAACATCTCATATGCTCCGTGGCGTTCAAAACGTTTTTGAAGTCCTGGTTATAAGCCGTAAAGTATGGCGCACTAAACTATCAAGTAGTCATCATACCAAGCTTGTCAAACATTCATAACGTCTGCATCTGCTCCTGTAAAAGGTCTGTCACCTAGCAGTGCATCAAGGACATAATTCTTCTGTGCAGTAATGAGGATAACCCTCAGATCATGGACCCAGTACGCATCATTGCTACTATCATCTTTCAACTTATTTTTCTCTAGGAACATATCAAAAATGAAACAGAGGAGCTATAGCGAGCTATTGATCTACAACATAGATATGCAAAAACTACCAGGACTAAGTTCATGATAAATTAAAGTTCAATTAATCATATTACTTAAGAACTCCCACTTAGATAGACATCCCTCTAATCATCTAAGTGATCACGTGATCCATATCAACTAAACCATGTATGATCATCACGTGAGATGGAGTAGTTTTCAATGGTGAACATCACTATGTTGATCATATCTTCTATATGATTCATGCTTGACCTTTCGGTCTCAGTGTTCCGGGGCCATATCTGCATATGCTAGGCTCGTCAAGTTTAACCCAAGTATTTCGCGTGTGAAAAACTATCTTGCACCCGTTGTATGTGAATGTAGAGCTTATCACACCCGATCATCACGTGGTGTCTCGGCATGATGAACTGTCGCAATGGTGCATACTCAGGGAGAACACTTATACCTTGAAATTTAGTGAGGCACTGGTGTGCGTCGGTCCTAAACAAACGTTTTTTACCCCTTTCTGCGACAGCATTTGGAACCATCGCCAAGTGAGTGTGTGCGATAGGGTGTCCTTCCCACACGACCCAGAAATCGTCAGGGATAGGCCCTCCTGGGACCCAGGCTTGGGCCATGTGCGATCGGGCGAGGCATCGAAATCCAATCATTTCCGTAGGTATGTACATCCCACACGGTGAATCCCAGAAATCATTTCCGTAGGTATGTACATCCCACACGGTAAATCCCAGAAATAATTTCCGTAGGTATGTACATCCCACACGGTGAATCCCAGAAAATCATTTCCATTCATATGTATATCACACAAAGTCAATCCAAGGAATACGTTTCCGTTCTTATGTACATCCCACACAGTCAATCCAGGGAAAACATTTCCGTTCGGATGTACATCCCACATGGTTTTATGTATACGCTTGTGTGTGAAAGGTGTAATTATCACACATGCTCTGCCTTGGTTAACTATTTGCTTTCATTAACTACATCACGCACAATTTGATGTAGAAAACTGTGTGGCATTGGGCTATCCATTGCAAGCGCTTTTACTGCTAGAACCGTTTGCAAAGGTCCATGACCGTCTGTTCTATTTATATTTTTTCCTGTAATTTATTATTCTAATTGGAAATTTTGAAATACGAATCGTGCAATTCAAATTCTCAGCATAATGGTTCAACAACGAATCCATAAATAAAATTGCCAGTACAATATGTTCAACAATTACAGGATTAGGCAACAATTAACTATGATGAACCACAATATTTAAAGGCGGTAAAGGTGAAGAGACAAGTGTAAATCATTTGGACTGCCAACGGTGTTGAAGAAGCGGAATGCCCATAATGTGCCTTCCTGCATGCCATAGGCACAAACCGCTTTTGTCCAACCCCTTGTGACGATTGCCCGCCCATCCTTCACCGCCTTCAGGAAGACTTCTAGAGCATTGTCATGGTAGCATGAATTATATACTTTAACCTTAGTTGCCTCCACTCGGGTCATGTAGTTCGCAAGATAATCATTAGTAAACAGCTTCGGAAACCACTGAAAAGAGAAAAATATCAGATACTGATGTCTAATAGAGTAAATTGTTGTGGGTAGGGAAAAAAGCAACACATTACTTACCATCCTAAATTTCACTGTTGTCTTCGACAAAGTGTAAATAAAGAGCTTAATTCCAATCACCCGTTTCTTTCGCCTAACAATCTTTCTTAGTTTCCTCACTCGATGCTTGTTCATGAATATCTCATTGCCCTATATGCAAAAGGGATCAAAGTGTGGATCAGTACCCCTCATATATGTACCTACAAGCAACCAGTAAATGTTAGAAGCTAAACTGAGATTGCACAGATGATGTAAAATACAACTACCTACGTTCCTAAGTACAAGTATTTTTTTGAGATTTCAATATGAACTGCATATAGATATATATATATAGAATTATAGATATAGTTTAGATTAGAATCTAGATTCACTCATTTTGCTCCTTATGTGGTCTATATTGGAATCTCTAAAAATACTTATATTTAGGAATAGATGGTGTATAAGACATGGGATGCAGCTAACCTCGATGACAAACAACAACATCGCCCATTGTAGCCCTGTGTAAGTACATGGAAAGCCAATGTTAACTACAACAGGGTTAACATCCACCAAAAATAGCAAATGGTAATAAAACGACATCATCTGTAGTGATATCTTCATTTCAAAAGAGTAACACGGTAGCAAAGGGGCAGATTAAAAAATGGATACAACTCTTAATTGCAACAGGCTTAACAACATCCTAATTCATGTTTTGTAAGTTTGTAGCAATTGAAATATAACTCTTTAAAAATGGATACAACTGTTAATTGTAACAGGATTAATGGCCATTGAAACCGGTACTGATAAAATGCAATTGGCAGAGTTAAACATCACAGGGCAGGTGCTGCCAGAGCAGATAATGGCCCATAAAAAGGTAGGGAAAATAGCCCAAACGTGTTAGGCATGTTTACTACAACATGCTTAATACATCGACAGTACAAAATATAGCCATTAATTGCAACTGGTATTGGTAAGATTGAACTGGTGGGTACATACTTGGTAAGTCCTGAGAGATAGTTGCTGGGGCACTTCATCTTGGCCAGAGCCCGCCCAAAGTCAGCGGCGGCGGAGGCAAGCTGTTCCTCCAGGTCGAAGCGTGGATCAGTGCCACTGACATGTGTACCTACAGGCAACCAGTAAATGGTAGAAGTTAAACTGCAATTGCACAAATGATGTGAAATACTGTAAGACATGTGATGCAGCTAACCGTGATGGCAAACAACAGCATCGGCCATTATGACCCTGCGTAAGTACATGGACAAGCATGTTAAGTACAACAGGGTTAGCATCCACCAAAAAAAAAGCAAATGGGGCAGCATCTCTAGTATATCTTCATTGCGGAGAGTAGCATGGTAGCAAATGGACAGATTAAAAAATGGATACAACTGTTAATTGCAACACGCTTAACAACATCCTAAGTCATGTTTTGTAAGTTTGTAGCCATTGAAATGCAACTGTTTAAAAATGGATTCAAGTGTTAATTGCAACAGGCTTAATATACATTGAAACCGGTACTGATAAGAATGCAATTGGCATAGTTAAACATCACAAGGAAGGTGCTGCCAGAGCAGAGAATGGCCAAGATGTCTATACGAAGGTAGGGAAAGTAGCAAAAACGTGTTAGGCATCTTTACTAGAACATTCTTAATACCGTACAGAACATAGCCATTAATTGCAACTGGTATTGGTAAGATTGAACTGGTGAGTACATACTTGGTAAGTCCTGAGAGGTAGTTGTTGGGGCACTTCATCTTGGCTAGAGATCGCCCAAAGTCAGTGACGGCGGAGGCGAGCTGTTCCTCCGGGTCAAAGCGTGGATCAGTGCCACTGACATGTGTACCTACAGGCAACCAATAAATGGGTAGAAGTTAAACTGCAATCGCACAAATTATGTAAATACTGTAAGACATGGGATGCAACTAACCTCGACGGCAAACAAAAGCATCGGCTGTTATGACCCTGCGTAAGTACATGGACAGGCATGTTAAGTGCAACAGGGTTAGCATCCACTAAAAATAGCAAATGGGCAGCATCTCTAGTGATGTCCTGAGTCATGTATTGTAAGTTTGTTGCTGGTATTGGTGAAATTAATCTGGACACGGTAATATTTGAACATCACACAGTGTATAGTACTAAAATAAACAAGGCACGGACATGCTTAATACATCAACCGTACAAATCATAGCCGTTGGAAGTGGTATTGGTAAGATTTAGCTGGTCAGATCTTACCTGTTAAGTCCTAGGGGGTAGTCACTGGGGGACTTCATCTGGGCCAGAGCTTGCACCATGTCGGCGGCGGCGGTGGAGGCGAGGTGTTCCTCTGGGTCAACACGCACAGCATCCATCGCGTCAGGGACCGCCATCAGCTCCTGGCGGGGGGGGGGGGGGGTTTGGAGGCATGAGGATGTTTCGCAGGCGCCATTTAAGCAATCAAGCCGGGGACGTGATAGAGATCGGTGGGTTACCTGACTGGATCCAAGCAGAACATAGATGTGGTTGAAGCTATGGTTGTGGCGGCGGCGGTTTGAGATGTCAATAGGGGGAGGCGCGAGGGAGGGGGGATACTAAGGGGAAGGGGATGTGGTTGGAGGAATAAATTCTGAAATCACGCGCCTAATGAAAATTTCGGTCCGAAATTTGAAACTCGGGCGGGGGAAACACACAACGCAGACGAAGCACGTAAAATACTCGTGTGCGAGAAAAAAGAAAGTTGGCAGATCCCGTCTCCAAAAAAATGTACACGTGTACTTGATTTTTTTCGGTCAATGGTACGCCTGGTTTATTAGGAAATATCGCACAGCTAACTGACTTATGGGTCATTAACACAAAAAACACAGATGGGTACGACATAGAAACAATGTGTTCTGTGATCTTATAGTGATTAACGCAAAAAAAACATGGGCACACATGCTAATCAACGCTCAAAGCCCTCAAATGATGCTCTTACCGACATTGTACGTTAATACTACAAACTTAAAGTACTACTCGTAATTTGCTCTAATACTACAAACTTAAACTACTTCTCACATGCTGCCATTAGGGCATGCTGGCCAGACACCGGCGTTCTCCTTCCTGGCCTTGTAGGCGGCAGCCCACCGTGCTTCGATCTCCGCCAAGCTCTCCCCACCATGGCATGCGGCCTCTTTTTTCTTGCGGCCGCGTGACTCTCTTTTCTTGACTGCTTTCTGCCTTTTTCGCTCCTTCTGTGCGGCTTTGGCCGCCTCTAGATCCACCACCCATTCGGCCATGATAGCCTCAAAGTCCGCCCATGTAACTGTCTGGCCACCGGCGATGATGAACTCAGCGCGGCGAGATGCCATCACTTCCTTACCATGTGTGCGGTTGCGGGCGGCGAGGAACGCGGCGCGGCGGGATGCCATCGCTTCCTTACCAGTTACTGTGCGCCGCGGTGCCATGGACGACGCCTGGAGAGAGCTCTGGGACAGAGGGGCTGGGCAGCCATACAGTGCGGTGGTATTCAAGAGCTCAACCACAAACGACAACAGAAATTTGGCTTCCCTTACAATTTTGCTCATTCATTATCGCACACGGTTCATCTCCGTTGCTTCCGGAAACAGTGTGTGTTGAGCCTATTGTGTGTTGCGTTATGATTGGCCGGAACCCCAGCCACGCGGATCGCGCGTGTGCACCGTTGGATGCGCCGTGATCGAACGGCAATCCACGTCCCGTACATCACACCTGTGCACCTGTAGCTGGATTGGATTTATATGCGCTAAAGGCCTAGAAAATGCACATAATCCCCTAAATATGGTAAATGAGCCTGAAAAATGCCAAATTTGAACACGGTGATTTTGCAGAGTGTATGTTCGTTGTAGAAAAAAACTCCAGGGCAAAGAACGAAGAAAATTTGGATTCCCCTTCAATCTTGAGGATTTCCCTTATGAAAGCATGGAACTTCCTCAGTGATGGTTCGATTTATGAAGGCCGTGCATGACAACATATGTCAAACCTTCTCAAATTTTTACCAAGGCATGGTGAGGTCATACCATGGCACCATGCTAGGCGTCATGTTTTTTAAGCATTTATTTCATTTTTTCTATAGTTTAAAACCCAACAAACAGACATTTGTGGTTGACTATTACCACACATTTCATCGAAATATCTGTCCATTCCTTGTAAAAGGCATGAGAATTTACTAAATGGCACGAGCATGGTTTTCTAGGCCATTCTTGTGGACCCTTTCATGCATCGATTGTTTGAACTTGAATTATGTGCATTAATGCCTAGGAAATGCACATAATCCCCTAAATATGGCAAATGAACCCGGAAAAGTGCCAAATTTGAACACGGTGATTTGCAGGTTGTATGCTCATAATAGAAAAAAACTCGTGGACAAAGGACAAAGGAAATCTGGATCCCCCTTCAATCTTGGTGATTTCCCCCTTGAAGCCATGTAACTTCCTTGGTGATGGTTTGATTTATGAAAGGCGCGCATCACGACATAAGGAAAACATTCTCCAATTTTTACCAGGGCATGGTGAGGCCATACCATGGCACCACGCCAGGCGTCATGTTTTCCAACCATGTGTTTCATTTTTTGTATAGATGTTAACCGAGTAAATGACGCGTTTATGGTTGACTATTGCCACACATTTCCTTCAAATATCTGCCCATTCCTTGTAAAAGGCATGAGAATGTGCTAAATAACACGAGCATGGTTTTCTAGACCGTTCTTTTGCACCTTTTCATGCACCGATTGTTCAAATTTGAATTATGTCCATTAATGCCTAGAAAATGCACATAATCCCCTAAATATGGTAAATGATCCCGAGAAAATGTCAAATTTGAACACGTTGCATTTGAGGTGGTATGTTCATCGTTGGAAAAAACTGAATGACAAACTAGGACGGAAATTAGGAATCCCCTTCAATCTTGGGGATTTTCCCTCTCGAAAGCATGGAACTTCCTCAGTGATGGTTCGATTTATGAAGGGCGTGCATGATGACATAAGCCAGACCTTCTCAAATTTTTACCAGGGCATGGTGAGGTCATACCATGGCACCATGCCAGGCGTCATGTTTTTAAGCATTTATTTCATTTTTTCTATAATTGAAAACCCAACAAACAGACATTTGTGGTTGACTATTGCCACACATTTCATCGAAATATCTGTCCATTCCTGGTAAAAGGCATGAGAATTTACTAAATGGCACGAGCATGGTTTTCTAGGCTGTTCTTGTGGACCCTTTCATGCATCGATTGTTTGAACTTGAATTATGCGCATTAATGCCTAGGAAATGCACATAATCCCCTAAATATGGCAAATGAACCCGGAAAAGTGCAAAATTTCAACACGGTGATTTGCAGGTTGTATGCTCATCATAGAAAAAAAACTCGTGGACAAAGGACAAAGGAAATTTGGATCCCCCTTCAATCTTGGTGATTTCCCCCTCGAAACCATGAAACTTCCTTGAAGGATGGTTCGTTTTATGAAAGGCGCGCATCACGACATAAGGAAAAAATTCTCCAAGTTTTACCAAGGCATGGTGAGGCCATACCATGGCACCACACAAGGCGTCATGTTTTCCATCCATGTGTTTCATTTTTTGTATAGCACAAGCATGGTTTTCCAGACCGTTCTTGTGCACCTTTTCATCCACCAGTTGTTCGAATTTGAATTATGTGCATAATTAATGCCTAGAAAATGCACACAATCCCCTAAATATGGTAAATGAGTTCGGAAAAATTTCAAATTTGAACACGTTTCATTTGAGGCGGTATGTTGATCGTTGGAAAAAAACTAAATGAAAAACTAGGATGGAAATTTGGGTCCCCCTTTAATCTTGGTGACTTTCCTCTCGAAAGCATTGAACTTCCTTGGTGATGGTTCGATTTATGAAGGGCGCGCATGACGACATAAATCAAACTTTCTCAGCTTTTAAACAGGGCACGGTGAGGCCACACCATGTCACCATGCCAGCCGTCATGTTTTTCAAGCACATATTTCATTGTTCTATAGTTGATAACCCAGTAAATGACACGTTTGTGGTTGACTATTGCCACGCATTCCATTGATATATCTGCCCATTCCTTGTAAAAGGCTTGAGAAATTACTAAATACCACGAGTATGGTTTTTCCAGACCGTTCTTGTGCACCCTTTCATGCACCAATTGTTTGAATTTGAATTACGTGCATTAATGCCTACAAAATGCACATAATCCCCTAAATATTGTAAATGAACCTGGAAAAGTGTCAAATTTCAACACGGTGATTAGCAGGGTTTATGTTCATCGTAGGAAAAAAAATTCATGGATGAAGGAGAAAGGAAATTTGGATTCCCATTCAATCTCGGTGATTTACTATCGCACATGATTCATCTTCGTCGCCTCTGCGAACCATGTGTGTTCACTCACACCTGTAAAAGGAAAAGAAAACCCTCGCCCACTTCATCCCCACTCACTCGCCGCGGACTCCTCTACAACTTTGCACCATAAACTCGACGGCTGTTAGCGGCGGGCGTAGGTCGCGCTCCAAACGGCACCGGATTTTGCCTCCACCGCTTTCCGCCGCCTATCTGCACCAACATTCTAGACTCTGGTTGACTGGGGTTTTCTACGGGATTGGGATGGGGATTTTCTCATGGAGAAGGTAATAAACTTAATTAGCGAATATTCACTCATCTCTTATCGCAGTCCGTCCATTGCTGTTAATCAACCGGCGGAAATCGCAGTGGAATCATTTTTGTTCTAGCTGATTCGTGGGTGTTCATTCATGTGTGCACAGTGCAAGCACAAATCGGGCAACTGTGGTCGTGGCCAGTCGAAAATGAAGTTCTATCTCACCATTCCGGATGACTTCAGGGAGCACTCAGTATGTTCAATCTGAACCTACCAGCATGGCCTAAATTTGTGAACATATAACGTCTATTGCTACATTATCTATATATTTGCATCAAATCTTTGTTACATTATCTATTTTTAATTCTATATTTTTGTACTTTGCTTGCATCTATATATGGATATGTTCTATCAGTTACTCCCGTATTTGCATCTTGCTCGGTTATTTCAATATATCTAATTAATGATCTTAATTTTCATTTCAAGCAGTACATCCCTTGCTTTGCAAGAATAGGAGTAGAAGGAAATCTTAGGCTTTACTCTACTGATGACTCCCAGGATGTCATATTGACAACACAACATGGATTTACAATGACGGTTAGCGTAAAACTTGATAAAGATGGTCACTCCTTTTTAATGCGGACCTTTGGAGAAAAATGTCTAAGTGTTATGAACTGAAAGCTGGCAATAAAATTCTAGTGCGTGCACCACAGCCTGGTCTAATTAACATGGATGTTTACTTCCCCAATGTCATCAGCCGGCCAAAGTCTGATCGCGGCTAGTGTCCTTTCAACTTTCTCCATGATGTCATATTACTATTTAAGCAACCAATTGATCACTATTTAAGCAACCAATTGTGATATCATATTCTGACTCCGTTCCTAGGCAGTAACAAATTTTGTTTACCAATTTATGCGCACTATATATTCTTTTGCCATGTTCTGAATAAATAATACCTTTCCACCTTTTAAGCAGGATATGCTGGATGCATAGTGAACGATCTGTAAGTCACTAAGCGTACCAAATTTCACAGGAAGGACTTGAAGCATGTCATAAACTTTGTTGATAATCTGACAGAGATAGCACAGTGTATGAACGCTGGATTTTGGATGGGATTAATTAGACCTATGGTGCACACACTGAACAAGACCAATTGTGTGCACAAAGCGCTGGTAAAAAGTCTTATTTTAATGTTGATGCTCATAAACTATATAGATCTTCAATGATATGTTGCAATTGTTTTTTATTCTACATGTCAATAGAAATTGCCCCTATAGCCATTCCTGGATCGATTTCCCGGCATGGTCGAACTACACTTGTGCCTGCTAATAACGCCAAAGTGATTGCAAGGTACTGCATTTCCCGCAAAAATGGAGCCATTCAAATTAACAAGTTCTCGCTTCTCATGGAAATGCATCCATATTGGAAAATTGGAGACACTATTTTACTCCTGCTCTACCAAGGCACAGGAGGGCTCTTCCTTTTCATTGACTAGATGCCGAGTCACCGTGATCAAGCTGCTTCCAGTGGATAGTTGTGGTTGTTGGCCCTCAGCCTCTTAAAATGTGCTAGTTGTTACTATATATGTTAAGTATGTAGATATGGACCATATGGTTGTTGGCCATTAGCCTCTTAAAATGTGATAGTTGTTACTATGTTATAAGTATGTAGATATGGACCATATGGTTGTCAAAACCGTGTTATGAAGATCCTCCTTTTGTCGAATAGTGTAATCACTATATATATGTTACTCAAATGTTGTTACCCAAGTTCTTAAATTTTCATGGAATGTATTAGTATCGTACACAGTTCATTGAGTTTAAGCGTGTGCCCGATGTCCAGAAGGCATTTGCATGTTAATTGTCCATATTGCAAATTCACACACATGTTCACATAAGGAAACGTATGTGTAACACACTAATCATCGGACATGAGTACTCGCAGACGCAACGTGTGTGATACACCTAGCCACCGCCAGCAACTAGTTTGCATTTTCCAAAGTTTTTTGTACACACAGAATCACACACGAAGTAACTATATTGACCGTCTGTGTTGTAATTTCTCATCGCAAACAGTTCATCCGAGTCGGCTGTTTGCCACGTATCACACACATCTTGTTTACACGACTCGTTTGTGTTCTTTTGGCTCATCGCAAACAATTCATCAATGTGAACTATATGCTGCATATCACACACATCTTGATAAGTTGAACCATTTCTGTTGTGTTCCCTAATCGAAAACAATTCGTCTGAGTTAACCGTATGCCGTATATCACACACACATTGATATGGCTGCCCGTTTCTGTTGTTCTACCTCATCGCAAACAGTTTGAATGAATTAATTGTGTGTCCTGCATCGCACACACATTGTTATGGCCGCCCGTTTCTATTGCTCTGCCTCATCGCAGACAGTTTGAATGGATTAACTGTATGCCCTACATCGCACACACAACTAAAATCTTAACCGTGTTTGATGCATCCATCATCGCAAACGTTTTGCACCTTTTTTGACGGTTTTTTACACCATCGTTTGCGATTATTGCATCGCACAAAGTTTTAGCAAAGGGTCTCTGATCGTAGTGTCACGTTAGCAGTCTCCTGCAGTAGTGAGGGGTCATCTTATAATGCTACCGCCGTACTAAGCAAAATAAGATGCATAAAAGATAAACATCATATGCAATCAAAATATGTGACATGATATGGCCATTATCATCTTGTGCCTTTGATCTCCATCTCCAAAGTATCGTCTGTTGGGGAACGCAGTAATATCAAAAAATTCCTATGCACACACAAGATCATGGTGATGCATAACAACGAGATGGGAAGAGTGTTGTCCACGTACCCTCGTAGACCATAAGCGAAAGCATTATGAAAACACGGTTGATGTAGTCATACGTCTTCACGATCGACCAATCCTAGTACCGAAAGTATGGCACCTCCGCGATCTGCACATGTTCGGCTCAGTGACATCCCACGAACTCACGATCCAGCAGAGTGTTGAGGGAGAGCTTCATCAGCACGACGGCGTGATGATGGTGATGATGATGCTACCGGAACAAGGCTTCGCCTAAGCACCGCTATGATATGACCGAGTTGGATTATGGTGGAGGGGGGCACCGCACACGGCTAAGAGATCAATGATCAACTTGTGTGTCTATGGGGTGCCCCCTCCCTCGTATATAAAGGAGTGGAGGAGGGGGGAGGGTTGGCCCTCTATGGCGCGCCCTGGAGGAGTCCTACTCCCACCGGGAGTAGGATTCCCCACCCCCTTCCCTAGTTGGACTAGGGGAGAAGGAAGGGGGAGAGAGGGAGGAAAGAGAGGGGGGAGCCGCCCCCCTTCCTAGTCCAATTCGGACCAGAGGGGGAGGGGCGCGTAGCCTGCCCTGGCTGCCTCTCTCTCTCTCTCTCCACTAAAGCCCATTAGGGCCCAAATACTCCCCGGGGTGTTCTGATAATCCCCCGGTACTCCAATATATCGATGTCCAAACATAGGCTTGCAATATATCGATCTTTATGTCTCGACCATTTCGAGACTTCTCGTCATGCCCGTGATCACATCCGGGACTCCAAACAGCCTTCGATTCATCAAAACACATAAACTCATAATACCGATCGTCACCAAACGTTAAGCATGCGGACCCTACGGGTTCGAGAACTATGTAGGCATGACCGAGACATGTCTCTGGTCAATAACCAATAGCGGAACCTGGATGTTCATATTAGCTCCCACATATTCTACGAAGATCTTTATCGGTCAAACCGCATAACGATATACGTTGTTCCCTTTGTCATCGGTATGTTACTTGCCCGAGATTCGATCATCGGTATCTCAATACCTAGTTCAACACTACAAACAAAATACACTTCCGTGATGATACGTGTTTGTCACAGTAGGTCGCTTTTTTTGTCATGCATGTACATCCATGACAAATTTATGACAGAATCACGATAGTCATACCTGTGCTGTCATAGAAGTGTTCCATGACATTACCAAAATTATCATCACGGAAGTGTCCACTTCCATGACGATAAATCGCGCGTCACAGAAGTGCTTTCGTCAAGGGTGACCGACACGTGGCATCCACCGTAACGGAACGCCGTTAAGCTATCGAGTCGGGTTTTGGATCCGATAACCCGTTAACAACCCCGACCAATGGGAAATTTCCACTTGTAAAATTCTTATTGGCTGGACGAAACCCGTGTCAGCTCGTCAGTGGGTCAGATAGGTGCCTATGATATGTCGACACGTGGCACGACCCAAGTTTAAATGGGCCGGCTCAACTGAAGGCCCACAAGATTTTGCGGACCATAATGGGCCGGCCTAGCTAAAGGCCCACAAGATTTTGCGGACCGTAATGGGCCGGCCCAGCTAAAGGCCCACAAGATTTTGCGGGCCATAATGGGCCGGCCTAGGTAAAGGCCCACAATATTTTCGTGTGCCATAATGGGCCGACCCAGGTAAAGCCCACAAGATTCTTGCGGGTCGTAATGGGTCGGCCCGGCTAAAGGCCCACGAGATTTCACCGACATTAATGGGCCGGCTCAGCTGTAGGCCCACAAGATTTTGAGGACCCTAGTAGGCCGGCCCATTAACTGGTTGCCATGTTTTGGGCCAAATGCTGGCCCATATTTGATCCGGTCCATTAATGGCCTGCCATGCTCCGGGCCTAATAGTGGCCCATATGAGATCCGGCCCGTTAAAAGCCTACCACGTTCTGGGCCAAATTACGACCCAAATCAGGTCCGGCCCTTTAAGAGGCTTTGGGCTCAATTATGGCCCATATCAGATTCGGCCCGTCATCTGGACACTATGCTTTTGGGCCCACCTGCTAAAGGCCCACTTAGTAATTTGGCCTGATATTAGTTTTGGCCTGTTAAGGGCCCGTTTAACATTTCGGCCCTATATTAATTTCGGCCTGTTAAAAGCCAGTCATATAGTTGGGCCTAACTACGGCCCTGTTTGCATCCGTCCTGCTCGCAGCCGATATCTGATTGGGCCAAACAAGGACCGAGACAATTTTGGCCTTTTAAAAGCTCGGGATTTGATTCGCACAATCATGGGCCGGGGTTCATTTCATGCTGTTGCGTAACTAGTATGAATTAAGAACAAAGCTACTCTATACAATAAACAAATTACGGCATAGTAACTTAGAATAAACCTACACTATACAATAAAGGGTTTAAGGTATATTACATCCACTGGGCATCGGAGTTCGCCACCAGTGATCATAAAGCGCAACGTAGAAGCAGATTACAAAAACTGGGCACCATTGCAGCGTAACAAAATAATACTGAACCGAGACCACTTCCAAGACAGTTCAAGAAAGGTTATCCTTGCGGGGGAACTGCTGCGCAAGCTACTGAGCAAGGCTGTGAGACCGGCCTAGCATGTCGGTCATAGCTTCCAGGTGTAGCTGTTTAGCGATGAGGTTCTCATTGGTGTTCTCCGCAATCTTTCTTAGAGATAGGACTTCAAGTCGAAGTTGAGTTGCAGAATGCTTTTCTGCTAGAACTTGGGACTGAAGAAGTCGAACTGATTCAGACAACGAATTCTGTGAGCTTGTCTGACTGTTAGTGTCAAGTAACTTGAACACTGCATCAAGACAAGACTTTGGGGTTGTCTCGCTATCTTCAAGATGTTTTGCCTTCTTTGCTGCAATATATGTTGGGTTTGTCTCACAGCCTTCAGCAGACTTGTGCATGCCATCAGGCATATCACCCTGAAACAAAGCAGAGAGATGACAGGTTTTCCACGTGTATAAACAAAGATGATAACTGTTCTATCAATTCTATCCAATTTCAAATTTGAAAATAAAGAGTATGTTCAAAATATCAATATCATAATTTGGCATTGTTCATAATGCGGGGAGCTTCACCACACTACTGGATTACCATGTCAACATAACAAGCATAGATGAAGGGCAAAGAAAATCATTGTATCTATTTTGGATAATGTGCATGGAATGTTGTTCATATCATCAGCCACATCAGTAAGATAAAACAGGAGATGACAAGGTGCAAACGTGGTCGGCTTCACCACACACTGGATTATAGATCCACAAAACAAGCATACATATAGGGAGTATTAAGTAATGTGCATGGTATGAATAAGGAATTTGGTTTTACAACTAAAACTTAGAACTTACGGTTCTTACGAACATGCATTTTGGTAGAAACAACAAACTAAACAGCAGTAAACGATAGGGAGTATGAGCAAATTAAACAGCAGTTGAGGATAAAGGCTTTAGAAGGACTGACTTACATTAACAGTTAACACCGGCTTTATAATGCCCTTCTCCATGTCAAGGGAAGGATAACTCAAGAATTTCAGCACAGAATCTTCTTCATAAGCATTGCCTGTACTCTACATTTTGTAGAGAGTAATTATAGATATGATAATACTGGAAGGGGTAGAGGATAATGAAGATAAGATGCAGATTGATGCTACATAATCAACTACCAATCCCTATAAGTACAAGCGTTACAGGACAAAATGTACTGACAAGAGCAATGGGCTACACTTCTGCACTGGCATTGTCTGTGTATTCTACTTGTTGGTAAGATTAAATACAGATCTGATCTTTTTTAGTAAATTGTGGGTGAGGGAGATAAGATGCAGAATGCTACAAAATGAACCAATCCCTCTTCCCATAATACAAGAGTGTTTTGAACACTGGTGTACTGTACAAAACGTTCTTATATTATGGGACGGAGGGAGTAGCTGTTAATGTAAGTACAGTGATAGACCACGTTCAGTCCTTAAAAGAGGACTGCAGAGCTAAACCTCTTCAAAAGCATTGGGTTGATTCTAAATTTATGTAAGAGTACATATGGATCTTATAATGCCCACCAAATGGACGATTACGAGGCTAACATGTGCAGTGATGCTACATAATCAAACAGCTATGAAAGTAAATATGGTCATACAGGGCAAGAGGTACTCACAAGAGCAATGCAGTGTGCAGTATAGTTGCGAGATTCTGTGGTCCCTTGAGAACGAATGTTCTTCTGCTAACAGTTTTCGTACAAGTGAGACATTAAGGCAAATGCAGAAATGTAGTTCAAATTGTGATGTCATATCATAGACAGTACCTTACGCTGCAGCCGAGACCAATGTGTAACAAGATTATTCCAGTCACCGTCGGATAAATGTAGCACCGGAGACTTTACAAAAATTTCGTTCAGAGGCTTGCCATCGAAGTGCGCTTGCCTCAGGTAGGAACGATACTTCATCAACGAGTGCTTGAAAAGCGCAACCAACCCTTGCTCGTCATCACAATCCAGTTTGCGCCTCGCCTATTTAAAAGAATGAAATCTTGTGTCTTCTGTCAGCAAAAACATATGCAGTAATGACCATGAATAACATTAGTACATTACTTACACGTTAGTTGAGGAGGAAGACTGGAAATTGTTCTGTGTCTGCGGTATAATCGTTCCATGAAGGAAAGATGCGCACAAAGTTCCTGACAACAACATAAGCTTCGTCTTCTAAACTGGGAAGAAATGGAACAGGGGTCCTATTTACTGCAATTGGGGCTCTCTCTGGTTCAAAAAGGGATTTGGCAACTGGATTTGGTGTACTCTTTGCTGGAATGGGGGTTTTGCGTCATACAGCTAGTGCTATGTCAACTGGCATAATCATACTGTTTGCTGCAGTTGGGGTCTGCTGAGTTGGGGCATCAGAAATGACCAGTGTAGTAGGGCTAGAGTCTGCTAGAGTTGGGGTATTTTGTGGGTCAGGTGATATTGCAACTACACCTAATGGGCTATTTGATTTATCAGGTGCCACTACCTTTTCCAAATACTTTGCTTGTGCTCCTCCACGATCAGCAATCGCCCTCTTCCTTTTGAATGTCTAATACACAAGAACATCATTTGAATGGATAAATATGGTATGATGATAGATGGAATATGTACTGAAAATGGATAGGTAGGGCGTATTCACATACACGATGCGTAAACTAAGCTAATGGCAGTTCAACAAAGTAGAAGCAATGCAAAGCATCAGTTGCAAGATATGTGCGAGCAATGTAACCTTGGAAAGTTAGAGCAAGTACCTTGATGGGTGAATAAGATAGGGCATCTTCCTCTGACTCCTCCACTAGGGAGATACATTGACTTAGGTCTCCCTCTAGCTCAGAATCACTGTTAGGATCATATTCTAAGCATGAATCTGTAGGTGGAGAGTGTTTGCATTGCATTGCATCCAAACTTGATTTCAGTCCCTTAATGCCAAGTTTGACAGCCATGGCATTGTTCTGCTTTATTCTTTTCATGCGCGCAAGCTCATAATCATTATGATGCTGTTCAGAATCTGAGATTCATGAAAACATAAAAAGTAGTCAGATTATCTATGGAATGCATTGCGGTTTCAACTCGGAGAGTGTCTCCCTATAAACCCCTGCATATGCAAAGTTCACCTCCCCAACTGTGCTGACTAGACCACACACAGAGATACACACCCGAGCGGTGAACATGCATTTTCGAAACTAATTTAGGAACATTTAGCTGACCAATTAAACAACTCTATTTTAATAATATCAGATTCGTATTTGAACAACTAAGCTTGTTTAGCTTGATGGGTGGAGCAGTGTTATTATGAAACGAAGCACGTATTCTGATCGTATAGTGATCATAAAAGGGGTAAACTCTAAGCATATATTTTTTTAGCAAAAGAGGGTTTCCCCTCTGATTTCTATTAAAGAAACCACCACGGAACCAACATGATCAATTAAACCCTAAGCATGATCAATTAAACCGTATTATGGCTGTGCCATGGCAGATTTGAAGCTGCAAACCAGAGAAATGATATTTAGCATCCATTGTTTTCTTCGAACTAAGAAGTAAATTCTAAGAGCTGAAAAGAAAGTAGAGTAACCAAGTTAAGATCTATTTTCTGGTTGAGATCAAAAAGTTGAGGAGATATGAAGTACCACCTCTCTTGCGGCGCCGTGTAGGCATCGGGGGTGCGATGGCTGTCGGTGGCGTTAAAGCAGATCTGCGACGGTAGACGGGTGCATCGGGGGATAAGTCCCGTTGCGGTGGAAGAGAAGGTCATGTGAGCGGCCCCGACAAAGAGGACGACGGCGCCGATGAAGCGAGAGGACGCAATGCAAGGCTATTGGTCCGTCACCGTGGATGAGAAACGTCCATCTCTAGCAGTGGACGACGCGGTCTTGGTAGGCGCTCAGGCATGGTGGAGGACGGTGGCGATGGATGTGGTGGAGGACGGCGGCGATGGATGGGGTGTCGGACGGAGGGTGGTGTGGGAATGGGGTGTTCTAGCGCAGACAGTGTATGAATGGGAAAATGGAGGGAGAGGTACAGGGAACCATGTTTTTGGGACGCGCATGTCTGAAATATGGGAAAGTTACGAACTTATCCCCCGTTTCAAATTTGGGCGTCTCGTCGGTTGGGGATAGGATGGTAATCTCGCATCTCCCAAATATTTGCCGGTAACTATTTCGGGCGAGGAGAGGGTGTTTTGCCGCCCACAGTTGGCGCCCACGGTGTATGAACGGTGCTGACAGGTAGGGCGGTTGTGTCACGTCTGATGGTAGTTACACTTCTGCCCCTATTTAAAATATTAGCCTACATCTATTTCGGATGAGGAGAGTTTGTTTTTCCGCCCACCGTGTATGAATGGGGAATGGAGGGAGAAACAGAGGTCTTTCGGACGAGCTTGAATCAAATGAGTTTTGCCGCCCATGTTTGACACCCACCGTGTCGGAATGGGCTCAGAGGCGGTTGTGTCACGTCTAATTGAAGTTACTAACCTACCCCTATTTAGAGCAGTGGAAATCGGGCCGATGGATTGTCCGTGTAATGGGTAGACAATAATTTCCATCTCCCAAACACTTGGCTTCGGGCAGCCGATGTGGGAGTGGACATTTTGCTGTTTCTTTCGAATTTTGGGACAATAAGCATCCATGTTTACCCTGGCAACTAAATTCAAATCCATTTTGTATTCCTATATGAATCTTTATAAATCATTCTATGTGTTTTTATATATCTTCAAAAGGACGACAAAGATGTATTCCACTGTCATATATGAATATGGTTTACAAATGCCGATACTCAAATTCAGAAACTAGGATCCAGTTTAAGGTGAATTCGAATATTTGGAACACTTCATGTCCAACTCAAATGTCACACGCAGCATAATGTGTACTCCCATTTAGATATGTACACAAGCGATGTATCAAGATTCAAATACCGAGTCAATCAACCAAGAATGTACGGAACTAACAGACATATAAACACTTATAGAGTATATGGATCAATAATATCAACTAACATACATAAGCCAGGCCGCTGTACTTTTTTTGGCTACAACAACATCCTTTTTTTAGCCAGCATCTTGGCCCTTTCCGATGCGTGCCACTTATGGTCCATCTATACTAGTATTGCTGAATGCACATTCAGCCCGATCGGCATATTTGTAGGTCTGGCACAGCAATCCAAATGAAATGTCTCCGAGTCTTATCAATTAATACAGACTTGTCCTCAAATAAAATTACAAACAAAAAACAAAAAAAACAATTATTACATGATCTCTAAAACAAATGGTTTGATTGATTACATGAACAGACAACACAAAGGTTATTCAACTATGGAAAGAACATTTCACCTATGATTTACCAAGTAGGAATTTAATTTCCTTTTTTCCTTCAGGACCTTAACAATCTGGTCAGTCTCAGCTTGCTTCGTTTTGAAATCCACCAAATATTTAATGGTTGTCTTGAGTACTGCTTGTGATTGTGTTGTTTGCTTCCTCAACATGTCAACTTCATCTCTAAGTGCAGAAGCAGAATCTCTTTCTACCACTTGTTTAGCCTCTAGAGCATCAGCAGTTGGGAATTCATAATGCACGATTGGGCCGGTGCCACTGCTGTGGGATGATGCAACGTCCATGGGGACCTCGCTCTTTGATCTTGGGCTAACCTGTTTTTCCATTAAAGTTCCGATTGGATTCAGAAAAGTTGAAGTTAGCAAAACATTTCAACTGGGAGTTATAACAGCAAACTAGTTAAACAAAAAAGGAATTAAAGTGTTTCAATTGGATGCTGAAAAGTAGTTATTAACATCATTGTAACCCGCTGTTGCAGCAGCAAAGCAGTTAAACAAACAAGTAGATATTTTAAGTTAAGGCAAACAGATAATTCTTAACAGTAAGTATCAAACATATAGATAGGCGCAGTCTACAATATGATTAACAAGTTGTGCCATTATGTAATCAGTAGCAAACTAAATTAAGCCAAGCAACGTAATTGAGCAATTTTGCAATAAGTGGCTAACTAAAATTCCGAGAAGCAGGTAACTGAACTTACGCTAGTTCTTTGTACAGGCACACTGCAACTTCTTTTTCGCTTACATGGTTGTACGAAGGAGTCCATGGCATCAATTGCTTGGATACGCAGTCCCAATACTTCTTTCTTCCCACACTGCATGGGTAAGTCGAATGGTTAATCTGGTAAGATGGTGCGTCCTTGATATGTTATATGAGGATGTGTAGTCAGACTAGTTGTAGCCAAACACATCACCCTGGCTTTTACTGTATATTTCATGTGATTACTTTTGGCATATCGAGATCTAAGCAATCTACAATAGGATGAAAAGACTAGCATCCTTCACATTATTGGCGAACTCAGTTCATAGAAACAAGCAATTCAACTATTCTGTGGGTAAATCAAAAGCGCCAGTGGAATATTTTTCACTATCCAATCATACATGCAAAAAGGGGCGACGCCACCATAGGGGCTGGTATGGGCGGCCGCCTCAGGTGGCTGGAAAGTGTGCACCTAGTTTGAGTCGTCCAGATTGGCCCACACTAGTTTTGTTCGTCCCAACACACGAGCAGGCAATGTAAAAAATGAAGAAAAATGTTTCAATTTGGATGGGCCAATAACATAAGTGCAAGGCAGGCCCTATAGCAGGCTCGCGGCCCAAACGAGCGCCTCCCATATCGATCGACAGCAGGAAAAATCCCAATTCATTCGCTCCAGCCTCCAGTCTGGTTCGCTCCTAACCTAGCCGCCGCTGGACAGACTGACACAACACTTCCTCACGCCCTCCTTGGAGGGCGGTCGCCGGGCTTCAAGAGAACGGAAGGACAAGAATATGAAGATCCAACCCTGGGTGTAGCCTGCGTGGGAGGCAGCGGCGGCAGCACAGGAATGGCATCGAGCTTGCGCAAATGGACAGTCGCTAATTGCAAGAGTAGCATGCGCAACGAGCAGGTACATCACATCCCTAATTATATCTAATTCAACTCTTCAATTTCTGGCCAATAGTTAAACCTGACGGTGTTGTAAAACTGCTTGTATGTAGGGAATCTATGAGAAAATGAAACCAATTTCTACTTATTTTATAACTCCCCCAATCAATACTGAACTGACTGAATCTGATGTATCTAATCAAGTTTCCGGTGCAAACATACAAGCTCATGTTGTTCTTGAGCCTGAAGTGTCTAATGAACAGACTGCTAATGAAGGATTTGATGCAAACATTTTACATGCTCCTGGTGATGAACATATAGTGTCTAATGAGGGATCTAATGCAAGCATTTTGCAAGCTCATTGAAGGATTTAGTGTCTAATGATGATCTACTATGTTGAGAGAGACAGAGATTTGCAGGCATTGATGACAAGCAAATTATAGTGCATTTTCATAGCTTGAGGAAACGTCGAGGCCATCTACCAGAAAGTCCCCGTATCTTGACAACATAGCATAAATAATTTTCTAATCTGTTGTTTGAAACTATT
Source organism: Triticum urartu (assembly GCF_056163025.1). NCBI lineage: Eukaryota > Viridiplantae > Streptophyta > Magnoliopsida > Poales > Poaceae > Triticum > Triticum urartu. The sequence goes on along the minus strand of NC_141876.1, from coordinate 440,549,438 downwards.
GGCATACTTGTGCATGATAGATATATTGATATGCAGTTTGCGCACTGGTTATACATGCAATTACACTTCGATATTTTCAGCCAGAGAACGAATAATTCAAGCAGGTACAGACCATGTTTGTAGTCCTTGTACACCATGTTGCATTTTGTGTTTTTTGGTGCTTGCATCATTTAGTGTTTATAATCTGAACTACTTTGGTTCATTAGCTGGTTTTCAAAGTGCATGTAGCTTCACATTTCTCAAGTTATGTTGATTTCCGGAGTGCAAGTGCCTTCGTATTTTTTAAGTTAAATGTTCGCCCCTGATAACATGAATTCATGGATCAGCCACTGCACACAAATCATACACGAATGCCAGTACGAATTAAATGAAATGCAGGGACTTACGCTAGCTCGTTGTACAGGCTCACTGCAGCTCTGCTTGCGCTTGGGATGTTCCATGTACAAGTCCATGTTACCACTTGCTTGGATGTGCAGGCCTTGTTCTCCTTGCATCCCCCTCTGCATTTTTGACACGGCGATGATCAAATAAGAGGAATCGACCTTGATGTTGTACCGGAGGACAGATACTTACAAGGTTATATGGGTGTGCAAGATGTGTACCAAATCCCATAGCGCTGTCATGCTTCGCTAAAATATGGATTTGCTTGTTTCAGATGATATCTCCAGAAGAAATAAGAGTTATGGTCAGAGTTGCATAGGCGTGTAAGCTAAGAGAGCAGTGAAAGGATATCCAAACATCGTCGGAACAGTGCACAAGGGAGTGATGTGTGGATACCTAGTTCGGGCCGGCGTTTGGACATGCTCGCCTAGCTAGAGTGTGGGTCACTTCAGAGCCGTTGAGGGTGATGCCCTGGCGTTGGCTGGCCGCACACGGATGCAGATCTTGAGTGGCAGTGGAGCGCTACGATGCGGTGGACGAGACCGTTGGTGAAGCCCCAACGGCCTCGGGGGGCGGAGGTGCGACGATGTGCTCGGTGAAGTAGCCCCGGTGAGCTGGGAGACGGCGTCGGTGAAGCGCACCTGATGCGGTGGAACTCGGTGTTTGTGAGGCACGTCGGTTGCGGCGGCCGACGTTGTCGGTGGACCACCCAATGCGGTGGACGAGGGCGTAGATGAGGTAGCTCCGGTGCGGTGGTGAAGCGCGACCGTCGTCTTCGTCGTCGTCGTCCGACATAGAGGTGGGGAACGGTGGGGAAAGAGACGAGACGAGGGGCGATTCGAGGGTTGGCGGCGAATTAGGGATTTGAGCAATCTGGGCACGGAAGGGGACGGTGGAGAAGAGAGATTTTGCAGGGCTGGAATTGGGGCCACCAGATATTTCAATCCGAAACATGGAAGCGCGAACTTATATTGTCGTCGTCCTTTTTTGGGGGGGAGGGGGGTCGGTGGCTGGGTGCTACGCGTCCGTCTGACACACGCGACCACCCCAATAGGACTATGCTTCGGTGCCTTAAGGCACCTACCTTTGTGTCCATGACATATGGGCCCAACAGATGGCTGGCCCACATGTCAGTGACGCAAAGGCAGTTGCCATTAAGGCACCGAAGCAGCGTCCACAACGACACGACCCTGGTTTACCTGGTGCGCCTACATTTGAGAATGCAAACTAATCTTCTTTCATTTGCAAACGAATCTGTATGTATTACCATGCCCGTGTTTTCCTTGCAATAATTAGTCATTCAAAATGAGATACTCCATCTGTTCACTTTTGTAAGTCGTTTCAAACAAGTTAAAATGAACTGTTTTGCACATTGTTTGAAATGTCTTCAAGGTCTTATAAAAGTGAACAGAGGGAGTACTATAAATTAATTAATGAGGAGTTATTTGAAAAAAAATCAAAACGGTACCCACGCTAACGTGGATTAGAGTGTGTCTCACATAATTAGTTATTTGAATTAGAGTGTGTGTCACGTAGTTAGTTATTTGTATTAGAGTGTGTGTCACGTAGCGATCTCCAATTCTAACGTGGATTTCGCATTTCACTGTATCCACGCTACTTTTTTTAATACAAATGCATATGTATATGATGAACACCATGGTAGTGAGAAAACTTTTGGATGGATTGAAACATATGACCTACAAAATAGCACAACAAACTGAGTCAATGTCAACTTTTCGGAACTTAGTATGGCACGAATTCGAAATAATTACCCGTATGCCTACTCCTCGGTTCAAATCTTACAATGTACACCGAATTGAAACATCGATATTAAGTCTCGTACTATGTACATTCAAATGTTGTTTTTAGCCCCCCCCCCGCACAAACGCTACATACTTCCTGTATCGGTCAATCTTCCTCTCCTAACCACCTTAGGAAGCTATCAGTTTCCAACACACGTTCATTCTTTCTCTCCATGTTTCGATCTCTAAGTCTCTCAACTACACAACCCCTTTTTCCACTCTGTTACCAAATGTATTTACCTCACACACCCGCCATTGCACCCCATGCCGAGCTCTCTCTCTCTCCCTCTCCCTCTCGCCCTCTCGCGCTAAATACATGCATTGCCTATCTAGCCCCCCAACCTCTCGTGCATGCGCATGCACGCACGTTGTATATCTAGGTCACTCCCTCGAGACTGTCTCACTCTTTCTTCCGCACGGCGGGCCACACTTGCTCAATCTCGCTCTCTTTATCCGAGTCTCGTTTAACCTCGTTTTCTTTCACACAAATGATATATCTCCCTGTTCGGGCCTCGATCGACACACTCTATACTCTCTCACGCAGATTGTCTATCTAGGTCAGTCCATCCAAGCCGCCACCACTCTTTTGACCTCATGGTGGGCCATGATCACTCAATCTCTCTCTCTCTCTCCGTATGTCTCGATTGACCTCGCTCTTTCTCGGACAAAAACAATATATCACCATGTTTGAGCCTAATTCGACCTATTCACATTGTATACTCTCTCACACACATCGTCTATCTAGGTCACTCTCTCCAACCCGTCTTACTCTTTTGATCGCACGGCGACCCTATGTGACCGGTTGACCTTGCTTCCTCCCACGCACAAAATATATCTACACGTCTTCACTTACTGGTGGGTTCCATGTGTGCTCTCTCTCTCCTCCCCTTCTGCGTTTAGACGCACGGGCAAACAGGAAGAACTCGCGGGCGATGTTGCCGTTGACCATATCTGGACGCGTTCACAAGTCACGGCACCAGTTTCACGTACTAGCAGCACTAGTCAGTGTGTACGTGCAATGCACGTTAATTTGGATGTATATTAAGTGCGTGCGGATATTAACTACTAGGATATTATTTGCATGTTGTCGTGTGATTAGCACTATTTTTGGCATGAAATTAACTGCACGCTAAACGTGTTGAGCACTCGACATTGAAGAAGTCTAGGTCGTTGGATGACAAGGAATACATGTGGCTTGATGACATTTTATATTTAATTTGATACGGCTCTAGCAGAACATTCAATCGATCAAACCATACATTTCGTTCAGTCTGACTCCGACTTTAAATTATACGAAGATCGCTATAAAATAAACGGAAATGATAAACGTTCGGATTTTAAGCATGGCAATCTGTCGTGGTTTTGTCACGGCAGATGTCCTCGTGAAAGGACTTAGTCGTGGAGCCATTGCAACGGGTTAGCTTGAAGAGGTTAAAGCGGACACAGGGACGCAAGAGAGTTTATACTAGTTCGGCCCCTTCGATGAATGTAAAAGCCTATGTCTAGTTGTGATGGAATTGATGGGGTTTCGATGACTAGGGAGCAAACAAGCTTCGCCTAAGTCTCGAGTTGTTGTCTGTTGTCCTTGAACCGCCACCGGGTCGTCCCCTTATATACATGGGTGACGCCCGTCGGTTTACAGAGTCCCAACACTGGCTCATATACGTGTTCGGTTTGGTCTCTACTTATTCCTAACTTACAATACAAGTTTACATACCGACGCCGGTTTATGGCTACATGCCTTAAACCGATCATGGGCTTTAAGCCCTCATCTACCTTCATGGGCTTTAACATACTTAACTACTGATGAAGTTAACCCGGCCTAGATAGGCCGGTTTACGCCCAGTAGTAATATCCCCAACATTAGGCCCCAGATTGATTTGAACAGGTTCATGTCAATCCTTTAGCAAAAACTTCATCTTCAACATCTTTTTGTAGTTTGGTGAACTGCCGTGATGTCATCTTCTCTGATTACTGTAAACCGGAGTGACGTCATCTGTCATAAAGAAACTATCCATGATACCTTCTTGTTTAATAGATCTGCGACAATCGAGGCGACAACTCTGTTTCCAAATTCGCGGCCCCTTGATTCTCGCGCCTGACACATGTCCCTTTCTTTATAAATAGGACCAAAGGGTCATTTCTTTTTTCCCCTTCGTGCCCTTCTGCTTCATCTTCCTCGTGTCGCCCAGCTTCGGAGCTCCGCCGCCGCTGTCAACTACTGCACCAACCTTGGCCACTTCATCACCCTGAGCGTACCACAGCACCGCGGCGACCTTCTGCGTCTTCCTCAGCTCCGGTAAGTCTTCTATCTTTTTCATTATAGATCTGTTCTAGGGTTTCCATGCTCTCTAGTGTTCATCGCCTGCTCCTTGTTCATATGCTAGATCTTTAGACGAGTCTGTGAATCTTTGCTTTTGTGTAGCAGTAGTTTTTACCCTCTGTTTCCACTTTCGCATATTAAGACCATAGATCTTATCCGTAGCGATGGCTCATTGATTCGGCACTGCTCCTTTTGGGCCTTGAATTTTTTTCTCTTTTATGAACATGTTCCAGATCCAACGCTGTAGTATAATCTTGTGAAACCTGTTTTTGCATACTTACTCATCTGCAATCTCGACTGTTTCAATGTTTAGACCAGGCGGTTTAACTTTGTAGAAAAAATTGCCAAACCGGTATATACCATTAGTCCCCTTGTAGAACCGCCAGATGCTGTTGCTTCATAAAACTCCGGTTTAGATAGAGCTGTCTCCGGTTTAACATTGTACATACCAGTGTACTTTAATCAATGCATTCTTGAACCGAAATCACCTATCTTGTAGATTTCATCATGGCCAAGCAAGTATATGAGTGCAACTGGGTTCCTTCTCGCGTCACAGAGACTCAACTGAACAATTTAGTCCTGATCGGCGCTTTAGGCAGCAAAAACACCATCCATTGGAGGGTCCCTGGCAAAGAATGCCCTCCCACACCTCAAGAAGGTGAGGTCGTCGTTTTCGTAGATCACTTAGCCCGGGGCTTTAAGCCACCCGGTTCTAAATTTTAGCGGGATGTTTTAGCCAATTTTCAACTCCGCCCTCAAGACACTGGCCCTAATTCTGTTACCAACATGTGTCACTTCCAAGTGCTCTGTGAGGTGTTCTTTCAAGAGGAGCCCACAGTTGAGTTGTTCAGAGACTGCTTCCATCTAAACCGCTGCACTGAGTTTACTGACGGTTCCAATACGGAATTGGGTGGTGTGGCGATTCAGAAAAGGAAAGAGGTTACATACCCTCACGCCAAACTGCACAGCCACCCCAAATAGTGGAATCAAACATGGTTCTATTGAAAAGACACCTCCCCTGCTGATGAAAATCCTTTGCCTGGCTTTTGTCCGGAGCGGCTTAGCAATACACACCCCTTTCCGCAAAGGTTGACTGCCAAGGAGAGAAGCAAATACGCTCCTCAACTGTCCAAGCTCAGAGCCTTCATGGCCAATGGTTTAACAGGGGTTGATCTCGCTCGCTGTTGGATATCGTGGAGCATACTGCCCCTTAGTCAGCGCTCCGGTTTGATGTGCGAGTATACTGGCAGTGTTGATGACCCACTACGACATGCTAACATCCAGCTCACCGACGAAGAAATCACAGAGGCTGTGAATAAAATGCTGAATGAACCGGAACACGTCTGTGCTCGAACCGGCCTGCTTCCCTTTTGTGCCACCAACAAACCGCCAACTGTAAGAGTTTGATTTTTCTTTTTACTAAACATGTTATTGATATATCTGGTCATGGTTTCATATCAATGTCTGTTTAAACAGGGCAATGATCCGTTTTGGAGCAAGAAGCTTTCGCAGGAGAAGCCAGAAAAAACAGACAAACCGGAAAGACCAACCCGACCAAAGACTAAAGTCGTGAAACGGCCTGCTCATAAGAAGAAAACCACTGCATCTTCTGATCCGGCCCCTGATGATGATGTGGGTAATCCGGACCTTGAGGTAGAGCTTGACTCACTTGGCTTATTTTTCATACGCCTTATTGATGATGATATTTGTCAGGATGATGCCGAAGCCAGCCATGCTGATGCTGCAGAGGTAATTACTCTCTCTTCCGATTCAAACCCTTTGCCTTCACTAAAAATCCGCCAGGCAAACCGGAAGGTTAAATTTTCTCATCCTCTTGCTTACTTGGATCCCAAATTTCTTATGAAGACCCAACAGCACGAAGCTCGCCGCACAACCCGGCACAGCGGCCAGGTAGTTACCTCCGCCGGTTTACCGAACAGTCCGGTTCGGAAACGCCGTTCAGAGGTCTCTAATTTGCTTGTCAGTGCTTGTCCTAAAGCAGGCTGTTTTCGTCAACCTCTTAATCCATCTGACTCCGATTATCAGGTTCCTTCCCACTCCTCCTCTGGCGAGTCATCGGCTACTCAGCTGCCACCGCTCAAAACGGTGCTTGGGTAAGCTATACTTATCATAATATTTCTGGTACATCCCCTTGGAACATATGTTGTATTTGATTTTGTTATTCCTTTCAGGGCCAAGCCTAGGCCGAGCAAGAAGGCTCGCCTGGATAAAGAGGCCGAGGATGACGCCGTCCCTAAACCGGGTAAAACACCAGATCTTGAAGCAGCTATTCATGAAGATATACCCAATGATCCAGCACAGCAGGATGATGATTTTATTGCTGAAGAAAGGTCTGTTGACACCTCAGGCCCTGTCAACTAGCCCACAAGCCCCATCCGGATTGAGAAATCCACCAGTCCATCAAAGCTTACTGATAAGCCAACGGCCCCAGTGCAAACCGGCAATGCCAAGGATGATGAGGTTGTCATTACTGGCATTGGTCGCATAGAGCCAGGCAATCCTGTTGCTTTATCCAGACACACTGCCAAGGAAGAATCTGCTGCCATTGGCAAGGGAAAATGGAATGCCGATCTGACAACTTATGCCGCTCTGAACGCCCAAGACCTCCATTCCGGCTATCTGAACCGGCTATACACCAGCCGTGACTATGAAGCTGGTCTGGTTAATATGATGAAACAGAAATATGAGGTAACTTCCATATGCTTATCTACGTATGTACTTCAATCTGTCAACTCTCCTAGCCCCCAAGGGCCGGTTTAGGATCTTCATTCAAACCGAGACTTGCTAATATAAATCCCAATGCTTCGGAATTCGCTGATTTAGCCCCCAAGGGCCGGTTCAACTTAGTGTAGTTAAACCGGGACTTTAAGTAATTGAGATCGCAGCATCAGAATTTATTCGAGCAAATAGCCATTAGCCCCCAAGTGCCAAGTTGAATACTTGTATTAATCTTGGGACTTTATAATCAAGTGAAAGATGAAGATCAAATAGGCATTAGCCCCCAAGGGCCAAGTGCATAACTTGTTACGTGGTTGGTACTTCAATTCTTGCACTACTTGCTGAATCATATAACTGTCTGTATGCAGGCTGAGCTGAAGACAAAAGAAAACCAAGTCACCGATCTCCAAGAAAATCTGAAGTCCCAACAGACTGAAACTTCAGAAGCAAAAGAGAAGTTGACCAGCGCCTTAAGCGTCACGGAACAGCTTAAGGAAGACTTCAAGAAAGAGCGGGCGGGCTGGGCTACTGAGAAGGCCGCTTTAACTAAGCAAGTTGAAAATGCCGAAGCCGCACTTAGACCGGTGGTAGATGAACTGACCAGCGTAAAGTGTCAAGTGCATGCCATGACTGCCGCCATCTTTGGTAAGCTTTCTTGACTTCTGTAGTAACTTGGCCTTCTTATGATGTTTCCGGTTTGTGAATCCTTTGTAATGTTGTAGGGACACGCATTGGTCACTTGGGGTCAGATGTGCGAAAGAAGTTGAAGGCTGCCTACACATTGACAGAGCAATTGTATACTAGCGTGCAGCGCATCATCTCAACTGCGTCCCACAACAGCCCGACGCCCACCTTGATTCAAGACACCCCGAAAAGACTGTCTATGCTTCCTGCCCGGGTTGAAGAGCTGAAAAAATCTGCTGCTCGAACCGGTGCTATCAATGCCTTAATCCGGGCAAAAGCGTGGGTGCCGGATTTTGATCCTGTTGAAGCGGCTCAAGGCTACCCCCACTTGAAGGAAGATGGCTCAGAATTCAATGAGGAGGACCTGAGAGCGATAAACCGGGAGGTGCGCCCTCTAGCTTGCTAATTGGTGGAAGAGGCAGACTTGTCTCATTATCAAGCCCAATATGACAACCAGAACAAACGAGTGGCTGCACCAATTCCTGAAGTGGAGAATCTGGTCCCTCCAATCCGTAAGCATACTTACGCTCCTGATATTGAACCGTCGTTGCTAATCCATGATGAAGCTGTCTTTCAAGCCTTAATGGGAATCGACTGGACAACTGTTGATTTCCAGCCACTGGGTAGGGAAGCTAAAGTTGAAGCGGCGCGGGATGACCCACAACCATCAGGCCAGGCTGGTGACCAAGCTTGAACCGGAAGTCGGTTTAAACTGCTTCTCCTTTGCGAAAAAACAAGGGTCTTATTTTGGGCACCGTGTTGCCTTGTAATAGGCTAGCCGATACTCTTGATTTTGATATGCCTTCATGCATAATTACTGCAACTTGTTCTTCCTTTGGGTGATGAATTTTCCAAAGTATTTTCTGTAATACAAAAAATCTTAAAGTGCCACCGCGGTTGTACCGTCAGGCGGAGTATGATGTCTGCATATGTGAAATCAAAATATCTAAAATTTAAGCATATGATGAAATCTTTGGGATACATAATACCTGCCATCGTTGGACATGAAGTTGGCTTGGCCAATCTTGAAGCGGAGGTTTATAAACCCACACTGTTGGAGGAGATAGCAGCTCCTGTATATATATAATGCCGGTTTCCCATGTAAACCGTGCCGGGTTATAATAAAACACCGTGTTACTCCATAATAAGATGTTAATAAAAAATCAAACCGGGCAAATAGTCTCCGGATTAAAAATGGACCGTGTTCCGTCAATTGACAGTTTGAACTGGTTTAAAACTTTGTCGATTTAAAAATGCAACAAAAAGAAAGAAATATCTATCAAAGAAAATTGTGAAGCAAAGGCAATGATAAAACCATTTGCAAAAAGAGGCTTATTTGAGCCGATCAGATGGCGTTACCATGGTCGGACACGACCAAGCTCCCGATAGGTTTAGCTATGGTTCAAGTCAGCCAGGTCCCCAAATGAAACCGTGGCATTTATGCCGATCAAGAGGCGTGGCAATGGTTCGGGTTCGACCAAGCCCCCAAGTGATTATGTGGCCTTAGGCCGATCACGAGGCGTGACTGGTTCAGACTTGACCATGTCCCCAAGTGATCTGGTGGCTTTCGCCTATCAAAAGGTGTTGCATTGGTTTGGATACGACCAAGCCCCCAAGTGATATTACATGATGCTTTGAAAAGCTAACTCAAGGGGTAAACCGGAGGCCGCTTTAGAACAACTTTGTGTAACCACACATGATGTAAAAGAACAGATACCCCGCTTTAGCTAAGGTTCTGGTTTATTATATTAATCATAATATATACATCATCGTAATATGTACATAAGTAGAGCCAATGGCTCAGGTATAGTAAGGCCGAAGATGAGCTATGTTCCACGGCTTGTTGGTCTCCTCCTCTGATGTACATGAGTCTTTATGCTCTCAAATATCGATCAGATAGTATGACCCGTTGTGCAGATTCTTGCTGACCATGAAAGGTCCCTCCCAAGGTGGGGATAACTTATGCATATCAGTCTGATCTTGGATGAGCCGAAGCACCAAATCTCCTTCCTGAAAGGTTCTGGTTCTGACTCGACGACTGTGATAACGACGAAGATCCTGTTGGTAAATCGCCGAGCGGGCGACTGCTATGTCACGTTCTTCATCCAACAGGTCCAAAGCGTCTTGCCATGCTGTCTCGTTGTCCGCTTCAACATAAGCCACCACACGAGGTGAGTCATGATGGATATCACTTGGGAGAACCGCCTCCGCTCCGTAGACCATGAAGAACGGCGTGTATCCTATTGATCTGTTGGGTGTAGTATTGATGCTCCATAACACAGATGGTAACTCTTCTACCCAACAACCCGGTGTTCTCTGCAAAGGAACCATAAGCCGGGTCTTGATGCCTCTCAAGATCTCTTGATTAGCCCTTTCTGCTTGACCATTGGACTGTGGGTGTGCCACTGATGAAATGTCAAGCCGGATGTGCTCCCGTTCGCAGAACTCCTTCATGGCACCCTTGGACAAATTGGTACCATTATCTATGATGATACTGTGTGGAAAGCCAAACCGGAAAATCACTTTTTTGATGAACTGAACCGCCGTGGCCGCATCACACTTGCTAACAGGTTCTGCCTGCACCCACTTTGTAAACTTGTCAACCGCCACCAGGAGGTGGGTCTTCTTATCTTTGGACCTTTTGAAAGGCCCAACCATATCCAGCCCCCAAGTCGCAAATGACCAAGTAATTGGAATCATTCTCAATTCTTGAGCTAGCACATGAGCATGTCTTGAAAACTTTTGGCAACCGTCACATCGTCTGACCAAATCCTCCGCATCAGCATGAGCAGTTAACCAATAGAAGCCATGGCGAAACGCTTTAGCCACCAAAGATTTTGAACCGGCGTGGTGACCACAGTCTCCTTCATGGATCTCACGCAAAATTTCACAGCCTTCTTCAGGAGATACACAACGTTGAAACGCCCCTGATACACTGCAATGATGCAACTCACCATTGGCAATAGTCATGGACTTGGACCGCCGGATTATCTGTCGGGCCAGAGTCTCATCCTCTGGTAACTCGCCCCGGTTCATGTACGCCAGGTAAGGAAGCGTCCAATCCGGAATGACATGAAGAGCTGCCACCAATTGAGCCTCCGGATTAGGAATAGCCAAATCCGCTTCACCAGGGAGCTTGACCGACGGGTTGTGCAGCACATCCAGAAAAACATTGGGCGGGACCGGTTTGCGCTGAGAGCCCAGCCGGCTTAAAGTGTCCGCCGCTTCATTCTTCCGTCGGTCCACGTGGTCCACCTGATAGCCTTTAAAGTGACCTGCAACAATATCCACCTCACGACGATATGCTGCCATGAGTGGGTCCTTGGAATCCCAAGTGCCAGATACTTGTTGAGCCACGAGGTCCGAGTCACCGAAGCACTTAACTCGACTTAGATTCATCTCCTTAGCCATCCGGAGACCATGGAGCAAGGCTTCATACTCAGCTGCATTGTTAGTACAAGGGAACATTAAGCGGAGAACGTAACAAAACTTATCACCTCGTGGGGAAGTTAATACGACTCCAGCCCTCGAGCCTTCCAATTGCCTGGATCCGTCAAAATGGATGGTCCAATATGTGTGATCCGGCTTTTCTTCAGGTGCTTGCAGTTCCGTCCAATCATTGATGAAATCAACAAGTGCTTGAGACTTAACCGCCGTCCGAGGCACATACTTCAACCCGTGCGGTCCAAGCTCTATAGCCCACTTGGCAACCCGGCCAGTCGCTTCCCGGTTCTGGATGATATCCCCCAAGGGAGCAGAACTGACCACCGTAATGGGGTGCCCTTGGAAGTATTGCTTAAGCTTCCGGCTTGCCATAAAAACTCCATATACCAGCTTCTGCCAATGCGGATACCTTTGCTTGGACTCAATGAGTACCTCGCTGATATAATAGACCGGACGTTGAACCGGATGCTCCTTGCCTGCCTCTTTTCGCTCCACCACAATAGCCACACTGACCGCACGAGCATTAGCAACAACAGATAGCAGCAACGGCTCCTTGTCAATGGGAGCGGCGAGCACAGGCAGATTGGCCAATTGCCGCTTTAAGTCCTCAAATGCTTTATCAGCAGCAGAACTCCAAACGAATTGATCCGTCTTATTCAACATCTGATACAAAGGGATTGACTTCTCACCAAGGCGGCTGATAAACCGGCTTAACACGGCAATCCGGCCTGCCAGGCGTTGAACATCATTAATACACTTCGGTTTAGCCAGGGAGGTGATGGCTGTGATCTTCTCCGAATTAGCCTCGATTCCCCTGTTGGACACCAGAAAACCCAATAACTTGCCTGCCGGTACACCAAAGACACACTTGGCCGGATTAAGCATCATCTTGTACGTCCTCAGGTTATCAAAAGTTTCCTTCAAGTCGTCGACCAGAGTCTCCTTCTCCCATGATTTAACCACGATATCATCCACGTAAGCATGTACATTACGGCCAATCTGCTTGTGAAGACAATTTTGTACACACCGTTGATAAGTTGCCTGGGCACTTTTGAGCCCAAAGGGCATAGACACATAGCAGAAGGCTCCAAAGGGAGTTATGAATGCCGTCTTCTCCTGGTCCTTAACTGCCATTTTGATCTGATGATAGCCAGAATATGCATCCAAAAAACTCAAACGCTCACAACCCGCTGTAGCATCAATAATTTGATCAATACAGGGGAGGGCAAAAGGATCTGCTGGACAAGCCTTATTAAGATATGTGTAATCCACACACATGCGCCAGGTGCCGTTTTTCTTAAGGACCAGCACCGGATTGGCAAGCCACTCAGGGTGGAAAACTTCAATAATAAAGACAGCTGCTAAGAGCCTGGCTACCTCTTCTCCAATCGCCTTGCGTCTTTCTTCGTTAAACCGGCGGAGGAACTGTTTCACCGGTTTGTATTTAGGATCCACATTAAGGGTGTGCTCAGCGATTTGCCTCGGTACACCTGGCATGTCAGAGGGCTTCCATGCAAAAATTTCCCGATTCTCACGGATGAACTCGATGAGCGTGCTTTCCTATTTCGGATCCAAGTTGGCACTGATGCCGAACTGCTTGGACGAATCGCCAGGCACGAATTCAACAAGCTTAGTTTTAGCTGCCGATTTGAACTTCAGGGCCAGATCATGCTCCGTAGTTGGCTTCTTTAATGGAGTCATGTCTGCCGAATCAATATTGTCCTTATAATACTTTAGCTCCTCGGTGGCACAAACCGACTCTGCGTAGGCCGCATCTCCTTCCTCGCACTCCAAAGCGATTTTACGGCTTCCGTGAACCGTTATTGTCCCCTTGTGACCCGGCATCTTGAGCTGCAAATACACATAACAGGGCCGTGCCATAAACTTGGCGTAGGCCGGTCGCCCAAACAGGGCGTGATATGGACTTTGGATTTTCACCACTTCAAACGTCAATGTTTCTGACCTGGAATCATGATCATCTCCAAAGGCCACTTCCAGAGCTATCTTACCAACATGATATGCTGACTTGCCAGGTACCACACCGTGGAACACCGTATTGGACGGTTTGAGATTTTTATCTGTTAGTCCCATACGACGGAAGGTCTCATAGTACAAGATATTAATGCTGCTTCCTCCATCCATGAGAACCTTGGTGAACTTGTAACCTCCCACCTGAGGCGCCACCACCAGAGCCAACTGACCCGGATTATCAACCTGGGGAGGGTGATCCTCTCTGCTCCATATGATTGGCTGTTCAGACCAGCGTAGATGACGGGGCACAGCCGGTTCAACAGAGTTGACTGCCCACCTCTGAACCTTCCGGTCTCGCTTGTCCAAGCTAGTGGTGAAGACATGGTACTGCCCACTATTCAACTGCTTTGGGTTGCTCTGGTAACCTGACTGTTGTTGTTGCTGCTGGTTGTAACCACCCTGGTTGTTCTGATTATTTTGATTGTTATGTCCGCCCGGATTACCATTAAATCCCGAACCGGAATTTCCTCCACCGTTTCCCGGCCCGGATCCTGAGCCACCGCCGGAGCCGTGATCATATCGGAAAGCGTTAGAATTCTTGAACTCTTGCATAATGTGGCAATCCTTCCAAAGGTGGTTTGCTGGCACCTCCTTCGTCCCATGTCTTGGATAGGGCTGGTTCAGTAGATAATTTAGGCGGTCCGGGTTAGGGTTGGGTGCCCCACTGCGATTTGGCAGTTTACCCTTGCGTTGCTGGCCCTTGTCCTGCGCGTTGGTATTAGCCACAAAGTCCATGTTACTATCCGCTTTACGCTTGCCTCCGCTACCATTGCCTGCCGAGTGATGCTGCTGACTTTTGGAGTTGTTGTTCCTCTTTCCCTTCCGTGCCTTGTCATCATCAGATTCGGGATCCTTGGTACTATCAAAATCATCATACTTTACCAAAGCAGCCATGAGGGTCCCCATGTCAGTGCAATGGCGCTTCATCCGTCCCAACTTCAGCTTTAGGGGCCCAAACCGGCAGTTGCCTTCTAGGGTTAGGACTGCAGCGTCAGCGTTGATGCGGTCTGATGAATGCAACAGTTGTGAGACCCGGCGCACCCAATGAGTCGTCGATTCTCCTTCCTCCTGGACGCAGGCAGCTAAGTCCACTATCGACATAGGCTGCTTACATGTATCCTTGAAATTACTGATAAACCGGGCTCGTAATTAGGCCCATGAACTGATAGAATTGGTCGGTAAGCTTTTTAACCAAGTGCGGGCCGTTCCTTCAAGCATCATGGTGAAGTACTTCACACATGCCGCATCATCCACATCAAGCATCTCCATGGCCATCTCATAGCTCTCCACCCATGTCTCTGGGGGTTGATCCGCTGTGTAATTTGGTACCTTGCACGGGCCCTTGAAATCCTTAGGTAGGCGCACATTGCGTAAAGCGGGGACAAGGCAAGGCACCCCAAAGAACTAGAAGTAACACCGGGTTCGACCGAAATAGTTGGACGAACCGGCGTAAGCTGCCGAGCCTGATACTGTGTGGCTAACTCGGCCTCCCTGCGCGCTCGGGCCCGGTCCACCACTTCCTGAGCGTTATCAGCACCACCCGCCGGGTTGTTGCCGCGGAGTGCTCCACGTCGTTCATTACTTGACACTGCCGATTCATCCATACGCCTGCTATAGCTCCGGCTTGGACGAGGGGTCGAGTGGATCCGGTCGCGGCTGTACGAGTATGCTTCCTGTTGGACCAAGGCTGTCCTAAGAAGCTCCTTGACCCGTCGCGTCTCTACCGCCTGCGGTGTGTCACCTTCAATTGGAATGGCCTCCAGCCGTGCAGCAGCGGCAACGAGATTGTCCATTAGGTTGGAGTACTGACCCGGAGGTGTTGAGACAGCCTGAGGTACAACAGTGTTTTGACGAGGCAGATCCATCAGACGGGGTTGAACCGGCGCGCCGGTCCCAGGAGCTTCCGCCCGGTTTCCCTCCAGCGGATTACTGGTTCCTGCTCCTGGGGTGTTGAAAAGGTCTCTGGCCTTGAAAACCGAAGGCAAATGGGATCGATACTTCCTCTTCATGACTTCATGCGACGCGTTCTGGTCCAACATGAGGCTGTAGGCTTGTGCGTCTAAAGCGGCCCGCTCTGTGGTCATCCTGGCATTCTTAGCTGCCAGGTCCGCCTTGGCCTGGGTGATATGTTCCTTCACCTTTGCAATCTCCGCGTTGTGGATGTCCTGATCTGCCGGGTTAGCTTCTGCCATAAGCACAACCAATGCATCAAATAGATCTGATAGAACTTGAGCCGGCGGGCGTACAGAGCTTCCTGCCCCGGCAGCCGTCGCCGCTACTGAACCGGAGGTTATTGGCGCAGCGGTCGAAGAATGAAGTGTTGCTTGTGTGCCGGCCATAAATATTCCAACTCGGTTGGGTAGATCAGAGGGGTCCGGAATACTGTCGCCATCGGAACAGCCCCCAATCCGGCCATCTTGTAGCTGATATAGAGATTCGGTTTCTCCGGTTGATGACTCGTCGCCGGAATAAACGACGATCTCTCCGCGAGATTCCGATCCATCCTCATAACTTCCTCCATGGATGACTCCCACGAAGGCACGCTTCACGGCCGGTTTAACCCGGGCGGATCGCGCACGCTGAGCCATTTCGACGAGGTTGGTGCAGATGTCCGGCTCAGGGCCCGGTTCACCGATCTTGCCGATGAAAACGTGTATGCCACCAAAGGGGACCTGGTACCCGTACTCAACTGAGCCGGCCTTGGGGCCCCAGCCTGCATCATCGATGTAGAGCTTGCCGCGACGACTCTTAGTCATCCGGCCCACAGCGTAGCCCTCGGGTCCTTCAAAGCGGCCCTCCAAGAACTTGAAACCATCGTGCGATAGCCTCACGATGGGCGCCAACTGTCGTGGTTTTGTCACGGCAGATGTCCTCGTGAAAGGACTTAGTCGTGGAGCCATCGCAACGGGTTAGCTTGAAGAGGTTAAAGCGGACACAGGGACGCAAGAGAGTTTATACTAGTTCGGCCCCTTCGATGAAGGTAAAAGCCTACGTCTAGTTGTGATGGAATTGATGGGGTTTCGATGACTAGGGAGCAAACAAGCTTCGCCTAAGTCTCGAGTTGTTGCCTGTTGTCCTCGAACCGCCGCCGGGTCGTCCCCTTATATACATGGGTGACGCCCATCGGTTTACAGAGTCCCAACACCGGCTCATATACGTGTTCGGTTTGGTCTCTACTTATTCCTAACTTACAATACAAGTTTACATACCGACGCCGGTTTATGGCTACAGGCCTTAAACCGATCATGGGCTTTAAGCCCTCATCTACCTTCATGGGCTTTAACATACTTAACTACTGATGAAGTTAACCCGGCCTAGATAGGCCGGTTTACGCCCAGTAGTAATATCCCCAACACAATCCGAACGTTTTTCATGGCAAATTTAGATTACGCGGCGGCGGCGGGGGCGTCTCGCGGTGGGAAGCGGCTCCTCTGCCGTGCTCTGTGTGTCGTCGGGCCACTGACCGATGGCGACGGCGGCGTCTTGCGCCGTTGTTGGCGTACTCCTGGATGTTGGCCTATCTTCAAGGAAGGCCAAAATGTTCTGGACTTCGGAGCAAGTCGACTGGCAGGAGGAGGCGACTGCCGTTGGTGCAAGAAAGCGGTCGACGGCGGCCATCCATGCCGCTGAGGGGGGCACTGGCACCCGCGCGGGGACATGCGCTGTCAATGGCGCGGCGGAGACATTCATGTGCATGGGCACCGGCACGGGTGCGCACGTCAGTGCACGCGCAGGCACAGGCGCTGGCAGGTGCACGGGCACCGGCACGGGCGTGCGCGTCAGTGCATGCGCAGGCGCATGCGCTGGTAGGTGCACGGGCGCGTGAAAGTCGTTGGGCACCTCGTGGAACCCCGTGGGATCAAGCTCGGCGACAATGTGCGGCTCCCAGCCCATCAATGCCACGGGGATGGGCGCTGACACAGTCGGGGCGACGGGAGCCAGAACGGGAGCGGGGACAGGCGCCGCGTCTTCCCGCAAGGCCAATTCAAGCTCGTCCCAAAGCGCCTTATGTTCTTGAGACTCCGGCTGGGTGTCTTCCACAGGAAAATGAAACACTAAGGGCAGACCATCGTGATGCGGCATGGCGTACGTTTAGGTCACGCTAGTTGGAGGTAGACGACAGGAGAATCGGAGAGGAAGAGAGAAGATTGTAGCGATACTACCTCCTTTCCGGTTTATAAGGCTCAATTCAAAAATCTCACCAACCAAGGTAGATGGTGAGTGGTGGAATACCTTTTGTAGTTTGTAAAAGCACCCAATTAATGCTCTTGTTTTTCTCAAAAAATATGTTTACCAATGCATTAATTGCAATGCATGCATGCA
The DNA here is from genome assembly GCF_056163025.1 of Triticum urartu. Lineage (NCBI taxonomy): Eukaryota > Viridiplantae > Streptophyta > Magnoliopsida > Poales > Poaceae > Triticum > Triticum urartu. The sequence continues at coordinate 440,531,711 of NC_141876.1, read as the reverse complement.
TAAATTACATGCATTGGTCAATTTTCTCTTAATACTTGCATGCAATGATTTAATTTACCTTGGAATCTGAACATGTGATGGGAAACAACAAAATTGAGCCTTATAAAATGGAAAAACTAATATTTTGAGATAAGCCCTATAAACCGGAAAGGAGGGAGTACCGGGTAGTGCGGGGTTAATTTTAAACTGCGGCGCCGGTGACATTAAAAGTGGGAGCAGTTGGGACGACGGTGGGCGGTGGAGCCTGGTCAAAGGGCTCGCCTCCCGGTGAGCCTGCACAGCGGTCTGCTCGCACGCCTCCCTGACAGCCGGCGCAGCGGTCTGCTCGCACGCCTCCCGTCGACTCACACGCTTGCTCGGACGGCACCTGCCGATTGCCGATGAGAAGCAGGGACTCCTGGCGGCACGTAAACGCCCATGGTTTCAATAGTGAAAGCGTTCGCCTTAACATGACAGGTCTTTCTTCCAAAATACATTAGCTCTTCATTTGTGCAACTTGTCATAAGCAGCTTGTCTCAAATTTAAGAAAACACTTACGAAGTAATATTTGTGCCATATCACGTGACCATGCTTAGTTTCACGAATTTGTGCTCACTTTTGGATTTTCAGAAATTTAAGATCCAGGATTCGAAACAATATCATAACCTGCATCATGCAATAAATGTTCAAGCCGTACATCTATCCTGTTGTATTTCTTAAGAAAGGATTTGGTCAAACATTTTGCTTAGTTAGACTTCAGACAAGTTATATATGCAGAGTAAAAGGATAATCCCTCCGTACCAGTGCATTGCCTGATATATTAACTCAAGTACTAGGCACAAACAAACGGGCTCAATTCTGTGCTCATCCTGGTGTAGTAGTAGTAGTACTAGGGAATGCAGTTGATGGGTGACCTTGACGAGCGGCGACCGAGGGAATTGAACCGTGCTCGGCACGGTAGGTAACGTTGTCTAGTTACTAAAGCATCCCTCCGTTGTTCATCGGTAGTCATTATGGACCGGGGACATGAGGGGAATTTCCTAGGGCTGGAATTCTGGCCACCAGATATTTTGACTTGAAACGCTGAGGCTCGACTGGTTGGGGTAATGGGGTTGCCTAATGTGCGTACCACGCACGCCACTGAAGGACACGAGCCCGTTTTTTTAGGATCAACACGAGCCAAGGTCTGGCTGGTACGCTATTGGGTCCTATCATTCGAGAATACGAAAGGAACCTTTTAAATTGCCGAACGAATCTATGTGTATTACAATACCCATATTTTCCTTGCAAATACTAATCTCAACGTGGTAATTGATTTATGACGAGTTGTTGAATTAGAGTGAGTTTGTGATATAGTGATCTCAACGTGGATTTCACATTTCATGGTATCCCTAGTAAGTTTTCCAATGCAAATTCAAATTTAAAAGATGAACAACATGGAGGTGAGAAAACTTTGTATGTATCAAGCATATGACCACACACACACACACATAGAGAGAGACACACACGCACGAACACAACAACAATCCAATAAGTATAGTGCATCTATTTTTCCAAACCATGCATGTATGACACGAATTCAAAAATACTCCTTCTATTCCTAAATATTATTCTTTTAGAGAGTTCAACAAGTGACTACATATGGAGCAAAATGAGTGAATCTAGACTCTAAAATATGTCTATATACATCCGTATGTGCCAGTCCATTTGAAGCCTCTAAAAAGACTAATATTTGGGAACGAAGGGAGTAAAATGTAAGACATCCATGGTCCTCAGTTCAATATTTAAAATGAACATGAAACTGAAACATGAATATTAAGTCTATTACAACAGTACATGCAAATGTTCTGTTTAGGCGGAGCTATGATTGTCGGGGGTCAACCCTCGACCTTAGATAAAATTGTGGAGCTCTGTTTAGGGTTGTTTAGATTATATTTGTCCCCACCCTCCCAGCCACCGATTGGTTGTGCACCCCCACCCCTCCTCCCCGGGAGAAAATCATGTGCCCCCCATACCTTAGATGCTATATGCCGATACGAGTTGCTTGGAGCTTGTAGATCTGAGATATAGTAGCTCACATGATGTGTCTTAATATTTCTGCAGGAAACCTTGATGAGTTTGAGAATTGCACACAATTTGTACAAAAACTACTTAGATGCCCTTTGATCCCATATCCAACGACCTCGAAGCTCGTATCACCGTAGCATCTAAGATGAAGGAGGACATCATATTCTCCTGTATGTAAGAATATCATGTGCTACCACACCTTAGATGCTTGGGTGCTACAAGCTCTTCGGAGGCGTTGGATTTGTGACCCAACACCTCCTCGGTGGTTCGAATGGTTTTTTGCAGAAAAGCCCCAAAAGAGTTTGGCCACGGCTTACAAGCACAAAGGCTGCCAAGATGCCATTGGATCTCAGATCAAACGACCTCCAAGCTCGTATCACCGTAGCATCCAAGCTGTGATAGCACCTTATGTTTTCTCGCACGGGAGAGTATGAGGTGCTCCCGCACCGTAGATTCTATGGTGATACGAGTTCACTGAGATCTAACGGCCCACAATAGGAGGTTTGAATGTTTTTTGCAATATACGGCTGATAGAGTTTGGGAAATGCGCAGAAAGTACAAGTACTACGCATGTGCCATCTGATCACTGATCATACGACCTAGATGTTCATATCACCATAGCGGGTAATTAAGCTAAGGGGGAGCACCTAATATGAGCACCGGGGAGCCGTTGGATCGAAGATGCAGCGGCACACACACGAGGCCTGAATGTTTTATTTGCAAAAAAAAACTTTGGAGAGTTTGGAAATTGCGCATAATTATAAAGACTACTCCCAAGCCATTGGATCTCACTTCCAACAGTGTAAAAACTCGTATCACCATAGTATCTAAGCTGCAGGGTGGATGTGATATTCTATGCTGCTGTCATTTTTGTTCGTAAACTTGCAAAATACGTGTAACTCGTGCCGTTACTTGTCTAACCATGCAAAGTGTTTGTTCAAAAAAAAACCATCCTACACTGAAATATCGGAACAACACACGGGGGTCCCACTTGTCATTAATCAAATTTGGACCTAAAACTAACAAATCTGAAAGACGAGATTCGAACTGGCAACCTGGACTACAAAGCGTAAGTCGATAGCCTGAAAAAACGAATGGTTGTTGGCTTTGTCCCATAACTTGATTTTATTTATACAGTACTTTCGTTGAGTAGAGTAGAGGGAGTGCCTCGTCAACACGTGCATGACCATTGTCTCACTTACTGGTGGTTCCCAGGTCTGCGATCTCAATCTCCTCTCCATCGTCTGACCTTTGCACGGGCAGACATGAAGAGCGGCGCTAGCTTGCCATGGTGTTATTACAACTAAAAAAAAGCTTGGAAAATAGAAGAATCGCCTAGAACAAGAGACGTTGTGGCTGGTCGAGATGGAGCTAACCACATCTATCCTCCGTGCCACGTTTGCATGATGAAGCTGTGTGGCTAGTGGGGTGTTTTCGACCGACTGGCTGGGTCCCGAGGTCGAACCATAGGTACTACGTCTGATACAATATATTTTTACACGCACATTTTTCCTCCGTGCCGAGACGTGGCACACCCTACCGTGCGGTTTCGGGGTCCTCCCGGGTGGTGCACGCATATATTCTTCCTGACGTGGGACGCCCTACCGCGCGTTTTCTGGGTCCTGCTCGGTTGTAGCGCTGAAGCAAGTAAATGAGTCGTCAAATCACGAAAGACCACCTTTCCCGTCGAGTACATCAGTGAAGCACGGTGGCTAGCTAGTTGGGCTAGTTTGACCGATTAGCTAGGCCGCCGCCACATTTGTTTTTTCACCCCTTTTTTTATCTACTTGCCGGCAGGTAAATATAAATATCCACCGCGGCGTTGCTCTGGTGTTTGGGTGCGGTAGGATTTTTATTTTTTTTATTGACGGGAGCGGGCGCGGCAGGATTTTTAATTTTTTGATTGACGGGAGCAGGCGCGGCAGCAATTAGTCACGATGACTCCGCCTGTAAAAACCCACCGCTCCCTGATGTGAGAAGTCGTCGACTGGTGTTTTACCGTGGTGAAAACCAAAAGATTCCCCGCTCCCTCCGCCTTCCCGTAGATTGCATTGCCTTTCAGCCGTTTCGCCCCCTTTGCTTCCTCTCCCCATTGCTTCTACCTAGTGCCATGGCGGTGCAGCAGATCACGGAGTCCGAGGTGAGGCTCCTGACACAGGAGCTCCATGCCAAGGATGCGGAGCTCAGGGCCAAGGACGTGGAGCTCCGTGAGCTCAAGGAGGAGAGGAGTGCCATGCTCCTCCGTTATGTGCGGGAGTTCACGGAGCTTCAAAAGCGGCAGGCATCCACCACAAAGATGCTCAAGGCATCGGCGGCGTTGCTGGAGAAAGCGGGATATACGATAGGCTGTCGGGGGACCCGGCTAGAGCGCGAGCGGGCCGATCGTGACGAGGTCCAGGATCACCTCAGCCACTTGGTGAACCAAGTTGCCACGCACGTGTTGCGGCTGAGCGATGCCTACCGTCATGCCAGTGCGATGATGCCGGCCGTCAGGCTAAACCTGTTCGACCACCCGGTCGACTTCAACGAGCTGCGGCTTCCTAACCTGGTCTCCTTCTTCACCTATATCTCCGAGGAGCTGAGCCGTCTCCGCGTGATGGTGGGGGCTGAGCTGGACAAGGAGGGGTTGCGGGCTGCCGTCGCTGTTGCCGGGCGAATCCTTTCAGGGCTCTGTCACCGGAATCCATTTGTGCCATTGGACACCGTCTTTGACGAGCTGGCTCCCGTCGACCGGGAGCGGGCTCTGCGGGCAGTTGCACCCTGCATCACCAACGTCGTGCGCCTCGAGAAGCAGAGGGACTTCGGTGGTGTTTAGGCGCCCTCTGCATGGGCATGTCAATGTCTCGGCGCAACATGACCGTTGGATCAAACTCGGACGATGCAGATCAGTCACTATAGCACAAAGCGTGTGGGTGTGTTTGGTTGCATTCTCATCTCAATATAGTTGTTTCCTCTTCATGTATTTGTTACATATAGGAGTAGTTGACATGCGCACAACATCATTTGTTATCGTCATATCTTACTACACTAGCAACAAGATTGTGTAGTACTGACGTATGAACCACTGCACATGCCTAGTAGTAGGAGCACTGTGTATGTTCAAGTGGATGTCGTGTTTCGCACTCCTCCGTCGTAAGAGTGGAAACACTTGCTGTAATCATTTTTTCTTTTGAAAAACAGTGGACACGCTCTACCGTGCGGATCCTCCTCCAGCCATGCACTAAATTACTCACTTTCGCCGACGTGTGGGACAGCCAGCATCGGGGTCCACCAGCCATGCACTAAATTACTCCGTAGTAGAGTGATGGTAGATTACGCTGATGGAAGCGCCGCAGTAATGCCCAATGAGCCGTCAAATCACAAAACCCCCTCCTTTCCAGCAGTAAGTTGGACGGACGAAGCAACCATCATTTCACTCTTCTCTCTCAGCTTCCTCTCTACCCAACCCTCGCTTCTGCCTCATCTTGTTCCTCATTTCTTCAAGAAAACCCCGACCTGCTTCTGCCATTGTTCTTCTCTCCCAAAGAAGGAAAGGTGAGCGCATCAATGGTGTTGATTCTGGCCAAGGCCCGGTCTTGCAACCCCGAGACTGATCCTATAACTCCCTCTCTTTTCTTCTTTTGGGTTGTGATTATGGTTTATTTTCTTTTATTTCTATTTGACAGTTTCTTGATGGACGCTGGAGCATCGGCCGAAGTGATGTCTATGGCTCCGGCCAAAACCGTCGAGGCTCATGGTACGAAGAAGCGTGAGCACCCCGCCGAGACTACCGCAGACAAGCTCAAAGCCATCGCCCTGTCCAAGCCCCCCTCTCCGGGATCCCTCATTAAGCAAGTCCAGGTAATATCTCTTCTTGACGATCTTTTTCTCGATCTTGATCGTGTTTTTTCATCTAACACGTAGTACTAGTACTAGTAATACAACTTTCTGGGTGATCTTGCATGTGATTTTTGTGTGCCAAATGACGGTTCTAAATTCCTCTTTTGACCAAAAACATGCGAGAGCTTGACACTGATTTCTTATAGATTACTTTCAACTACTCCCTCTGTTCCAAATTTCTTGTCTTAGATTTGTCTAGATACGGATGTATCTAATACTAAAATGTGACTTGATACATCCGTATCTAGACAAATCTAAGACAAGAATTTTGGGATGGAGGGAGTACTTTATGAACATCAATGCTACCTTTTAAGAGGGTATATTTGCCTCAGTAACTTGTGTTATGGATTTTGCATGTAATCCTTCTGCTCTCATGCCTTTGAAGACATGTTCTAGTGTCTTTGTTCACTCATTTCTGTGCGTATATGTAGTCATATATGGAGTATAATATCGAAAATCATCTTATATTTCTGAACGGAGGTAGTAATAAAATATGGTTTTTGTTTGAATTATAACCAGGTCCGCGGTGGAGATGAAGTTCTCAAAGTCATGCCTTGTGAACTGGGAGACCTGATGATGAGTTCTACTGCTGAACTATCCAGCTGTTGTGTCCTTGTCGCCATGTGTCCTGAACTAGTGTTTTCCTGTAGCATTGTTGTCAGGCGTGTTCTCGAGGCTGTACTTGACCACAACAATTTCCTGGCTGTGCCTTCGATTATGAAGGGTGTGGTGTTGGAAATATGCCCTAGAGGAAATAATAAATTAGTTATTATTATATTTCCTTGTTCAAGATAATCGTTTATTGTCCATGCTATAATTGTATTGATAGGAAACTCAGATACATGTGTGGATACATAGACAACACCATGTCCCTAGTAAGCCTCTAGTTGACTAGCTCGTTGATCAGTAGATGGTTACGGTTGCCTGACCATGGACATTGGATGTCATTGATAATGGGATCACATCATTAGGAGAATGATGTGATGGACAAGACCCAATCCTAAGCCTAGCACAAAGATCGTGTAGTTTGTATGCTAAAGCTTTTCTAATGTCAAGTATCATTTCCTTAGACCATGAGATTGTGCAACTCCCGGATACCGTAGGAATGCTTTGGGTGTAACAAACGTCACAACGTAACTGGGTGACTATAAAGGTGCACTACAGGTATCTCCGAAAGTGTCTGTTGGGTTGGCACGAATCGAGACTGGGATTTATCACTCCGTGTGACGGAGAGGTATCTCTGGGCCCATTCAGTAGGACATCATCATAATGTGCACAATGTGATCAAGGAGTTGATCACGGGATGATGTGTTACGGAACGAGTAAAGAGACTTGCCGGTAACGAGATTGAACAAGGTATCGGTATACCGACGATCGAATCTTGGGAAAGTATAATACCGCTAGACAAAGGGAATTGTATACGGGATTGATTAAGTCCTTGACATCGTGGGTCATCCGATGAGATCATCGTGGAACATGTGGGAGCCAACATGGGTATCCAGATCCCGCTGTTGGTTATTGACCGGAGAACGTCTCGGTCATGTCTGCATGTCTCCCGAACCCGTAGGGTCTACACACTTAAGGTTCGATGACGCTAGGGTTATAAAGGAAGTTTGTATGTGGTTACCGAATGTTGTTCGGAGTCCAGGATGAGATCCCGGACGTCAAGAGGAGCTCCGGAATGGTCCGGAGGTAAAGATTTATATATGGGAAGTCCTGTTTTGGTCACCGGAAGAGTTTCGGGGTTTATCGGTAACGTACCGGGACCACCGGGAGGGTCCCAGGGGTCCACCAAGTGGGGCCACCTGCCCCGGAGGCTTGCATGGGCCAAGGGTGGTGAGGGACCAGCCCCTAAGTGGGCTGGTGCGCCTCCCACAAGGCCCTACGCGCAGCAAAGGAGGAGAGAGGGGAAACCCTAGGCTTAGATGGGCCTTACGCCCACCCTAGGGGGCGCCCCCCTCTCTCCCCCTCTTGGCCGCCCCCCTTTCCCATCTAGGGCTGCCGCCCCCCCTAGGGGTGGGAACCCTAGAGGGGGCGCACCCTCCTCCCTCTCCCCTATATATAGTGAGGCCTGGGGCTGCCCAAGACACGCGATCTGATCTCTGCCTGTTGGTGCAGCCCTCCCTCTCTTTCTCCTCATATCTCGCGGTGCTTGGCGAAGCCCTGCAGGATTGCCACGCTCCTCCATCACCACCACGCTGTTGTGCTGCTGCTGGATGGAGTCTTCCTCAACCTCTCCCTCTCTCCTTGCTGGATCAAGGCATGGGAGACGTCACCGGGCTGTACGTGTGTTGAACGCGGAGGTGCCGTCCGTTCGGCACTAGGATCATCGGTGATTTGGATCACGACGAGTACGACTCCATCAACCCCGTTCTCTTGAACGCTTCCGCTTTGCGATCTACAAGGGTATGTAGATGCACTGTCCTTCCCCTCGTTGCTGGTCTCTCCATAGATAGATCTTGGTGACACGTAGGAAAATTTTGAATTTCTGCTACGTTCCCCAACAGTGGCATCATGAGCTAGGTCTATTGCATAGATTCTATGCACGAGTAGAACACAAAGTAGTTGTGGGTGTTGATTTTGTTCAATATGCTTATCGTTACTAGTCCAATCTTGATTCGGCGGCATTGTCGGATGAAGCGGCCCGGACCAACCTTACACGTACTCTTACGTGAGACCGGTTCCACCGACAAACATGCACTAGTTGCATAAGGTGGCTGGCGGGTGTCTGTCTCTCCCACTTTAGTCGGATCGGATTCGATGAAAAGGGTCCTTATGAAGGGTAAATAGCAATTGGCATATCACGTTGTGGTCTTTGCGTAGGTAAGAAACGTTCTTGCTAGAAACCCATAGCAGCCACGTAAAACATGCAAACAACAATTAGAGGACGTCTAACTTCTTTTTGCAGGGTATGCTATGTGATGTGATATGGCCAAAAGGATGTGATGAATGATATATGTGATGTATGAGATTGATCATGTTCTTGTAATAGGAATCACGACTTGCATGTCGATGAGTATGACAACCGGCAGGAGCCATAGGAGTTGTCTTAATTTATTTATGACCTGCGTGTCAACATAAACGTCATGTAATTACTTTACTTTATTGCTAACCGTTAGTTGTAGTAGTAGAAGTAATAGATGACGTGACAACTTCAAGAAGACACGATGATGGAGATCATGATGATGGAGATCATGGTGTCATGCCGGTGACGATGATGATCATGGAGCCCCGAAGATGGAGATCAAAAGGAGCAATATGATATTGGCCATATCATGTCACTATTTGATTGCATGTGATGTTTATCATGTTTATACATCTTGTTTACTTAGAACGACGGTAGTAAATAAGATGATCCCTCATTAAAATTTCAAGAAAGTGTTCCCCCTAACTGTGCACCATTGCGACAGTTCGTCGTTTCAATGCACCACGTGATGATCGGGTGTTTGATTCAAACGTTCGCATACAACGGGTGTAAGACAGATTTACACATGCAAACACTTAGGTTGACTTGACGAGCCTAGCATGTACAGACATGGCCTCGAAACACAGAAGACCGAAAGGTCGAGCATGAGTCGTATAGAAGATACGATCAACATGAAGATGTTCACTGATGTTGACTAGTCCGTCTCACGTGATGATCGGACACGGCCTAGTTGACTCGGATCATGTAATCACTTAGATGACTAGAGGGATGTCTATCTGAGTGGGAGTTCATAAGATGAACTTAATTGTCCTGAACATAGTCAAAAGGATTTTGCAAATCATGTCGTAGCTCATGCTATAGTTCTACTGTTTAGTTATGTTCCTAGAGAAAATTTAGTTGAAAGTTGATAGTAGCAATTATGCGGACTAGGTCCGTAAACTGAGGATTGTCCTCATTGCTTCATAAAAGGCTTATGTCCTTTATGCACCGCTCAGTGTGCTGAACCTCGAACGTCATCTGTGGATGTTGCGAACATCTGACATACACATTTTGATAACTACATGATAGTTCAGTTAAACGGTTTAGAGTTGAGGCACCATAGACGATTTCGAAACGTCGCGGAACATATGAGATGTTTCGAGGACTGAAATTGGGATTTCAGATTAGTGCCCACGTCAAGAGGTATGAGACCTCTGACAAGTTTCCTAAGCCTGCAAACTAAGGAGAAAAGCTCAATCGTTGAGCATGTGCTCAGATTGTATGAGTACAACAATCGCTTGAATCGAGTGGGAGTTGATATTCCAGATGAAATAGTGATAGTTCTCCGAAGTCATTACCACCAAGCTGCTAGAGCTTCGTGATGAACTATAACATATCGAGGACATATATGATGATCTTTGAGATATTCATGATGTTTGACACCACAAAAGTAGAAATCAAGAAGGAGCATCAATTGTTGATGGTTGGTGAAACCACTAGTTTCAAGATGGGCAAGGGCAAGAAGGGATACTTCATGAAACGGCAATTCAGCTGCTGCTCTAGTGAAGAAACCCAAGGTTGAACCCAAACCCGAGACTAAGTGCTTCTGTAATAAGGGGAACGGCCACTAGAGTAGAATTACCCTAGATACTTGGTAGATTAGAAGGCTGGCAAGGTCGATAGAAGTATATTGGATATACATTGTGTTGATGTGTACTTTACTAGTACTCCTGGTAGCACCAGGGTATTAGATACCGGTTCGGTTGCTAAGTGTTAGTAACTCGAAATAAAAGCTACGGAATAAACGGAGACTAGCTAAAGGTGAGCTGACGATATGTGTTGGAAGTGTTTCCAATGTTGATATGATCAAGCATCGCACGCTCCCTCTACCATCGATATTGGTGTTAAACCTAAATAATTGTTATTTGGTGTTTGCGTTGAGCATAGACATGATTGGATTATGTCTATCGCAATACGGTTATTCATTTAAGGAGAATAATGGTTACTCTGTTTATTTGAATAATACCTTCAATGGTCTTACGCCTAAAATGAATGGTTTATTGAATCTCGATCGTAGTGATACACATGTTCATGCCAAAAGATAGTAATGATAGTACCACCTACTTGTGGCACTGCCACGTAAGTCATATCGGTATAAAACGCATGAAGAAGCTCCATGTTGATGGATCTTTGGGCTCACTCGTTTTTGAAAAGTTTGAGACATGTGAACCATGTCTATTGGTGTATATGCATGAAGAAACTCCATGCAAGTGGACCGTTTGGACTCACTTGATTTTGAATCACTTGAGACATGCAAATCATACCACATGGGCAAGATGACTGAAAGCCTCGGTTTCAGTAAAATGGAACTAGAAAGCAACTTGTTGGAAGTAATACATTTTGATGTGTGCAGTCCAATGAGTGCTGAGGCGTGTAGTGGATATCGTTATGTTCTTACTTCACAGATGATTTGAGTAGATGTTGAGTATATTTACTTGATGAATCACGAGTCTGAATTATTGAAAGGTTCAAGTAATTTCAGGGTGAAGTTGAAAGATCATCGTGACAAGAGGATAAAAGATCTATGATATGATCATAGAGATGAATATCTGAATTACGAGTTTGGCACAGAATTAATACATTGTGGAAATTGTTTCACAACTAATACAGCCTGGAACACCATAGTGTGATGGTGTGTCCGAACATCATAACTGCACCCTATTGGATATGATGCATACCATGATGTCTCTTATCGAATTACCACAATAATTTATGGGTTAGGCATTAGAGACAACCACATTCACTTTAAATAGGGCACCACGTAACTCTGATGAGATGACACCGTATGAACTATGGTTTAGAGAAACCTAAGCTGTCATTACTTAAAAGTTTGGGGCTGCGACGCTTATGTGAAAAAGTTTCAGGCTGATAAGCTCGAACCCAAAGCAGATAAATGCATCTTCATAGGACACCCAAAACAGTTGGGTATACCTCCTGTCTCAGATCCGAAAGCAATAAGGGATTGTTTCTAGAATCGGGTCCTTTCTCGAGGAAAAGTTTCTCTCGAAAGAATTGAGTGGGAGGATGGTGGAGACTTGATGAGGTTGTTGAACCGTCTCTTCAACTAGTGTGTGGCAGGGCACAGGAAGTTGTTCCTGTGGCACCTACACCAATTGAAGTGGAAGCTTATGATAGTGAGATCAAGTCACTACCAAACCTCGTAGGATGACAAGGATGTGTAATACTTTAGGGTGGTACGTAATCCTGTCTTGGAAGTCATGTTGCTAGACAACAATGAACCTACGAGCCATGGAGAAGCGATGGTGGGCCCGGATTCCGATATATGGCTCGAGGCCATATAATCCGAGAGAAGGATCCATGTATGAAAACAAAGTGTAGACTTTGGAAGAACTACTTGATGGTCGTAAGGCTGTTAGGTACATATGGATTTTAAAAGGAAGACAGACAATGATGGTAAGTGTCACCATTAAGAAAGCTCGACTTGTCGTTAAGATGTTTTCTGACAAGTTCAAGGAGTTGACTACGGTGAGACTTTCTCACTCGTAGCGATGCTAAGAGTCTGTTGGAATTATATTAGCGATTACTGCATTATTTATGAAATCTTGCAGATAGGATGTCAAAACATTGTTTCCTCGACATTTTTCTTGAGGAAAGGTTGTATGTAATACAACCGAAAGTTTTTGTCAATCCTGAAAGATGCTAATAAGTATGCAAAGCCCCAGCAATCCTTCTGAGGACTGGAGTAAGCATCTCGGAGTTGGAATGTATGCTTTGATAAGATGATCAAAGATTTTGGGTGTATACAAAGTTTATGAGAAACTTGTATTTCCAAAGAAGTGAGTGGGAGCACTATAGAATTTCTGATTAGTATATGTTGTTGACATATTGTTGATCAGAAATGACGTAGAATTTCTGGAAAGCATATAGGGTTATTTGGAAAGTGTTTTTCAATGGAAAGCCTGGATTAAACTACTTGAACATTGAGCATCAAGATCTATAAGGATAGATCAAAACGTTTAATGGTACTTTCAAATGAGCACATACCTTGACATGATCTTGAAGGTGTTCAAGATGGATCAGTCAAAGAAGGAGTTCTTGCCTGAGTTGTAAGGTGTGAAGTTAAGACTTAAAGCTCGACCACGGCAGAATAGAGAGAAAGGACGAAGGTCGTCCCCTATGCTTAAGACATAGGCTCTACAGTATGCTATGCTGTGTACCGCACCTGAAGTGTGCCTTGCCATGAGTCAGTCAAGGGGTACAAGAGTGATCCAAGAATGGATCACAGGACAGCGGTCAATGTTATCCTTAGTAACTAGTGGACTAAGGAATTTTCTCGATTATGGAGGTGGTAAAAGAGTTCGTCGTAAAGGGTTATGTCGATGCAAGCTTAACACCTATCCGGATAGCTCTGAGTAGAGATACAGGATACGTATAATGGAGCAACAATTTAGAATAGCTCCAAGTAGAACAGTTATTTGGAATAGCTCCAAATAGAACGTGGTAGCTACATCTAGGAGATGACATAAAGATTTGTGAAGTACATACGGATCTGAATGTTGCAGACCCGTTGACTAAAACCTCTCTCACAAGCAACATGATCAAACCCAGAACTCATTGACTATTAATCACATAGTGATGTGAACTAGATTATTGACTCTAGTAAACTCTTTGGATGTTGGTCACATGGCGATGTGACCTGTGAGTGTTAATCACATGGCGATGTGAACTAGATTATTGACTCTAGTGCAAGTGGGAGACTGTTGGAAATATGCCCTAGAGGCAATAATAAATTAGTTATTATTATATTTCCTTGTTCATGATAATCGTTTATTATCCATGCTATAATTGTATTGATAGGAAACTCAGATACATGTGTGGATACATAGACAACACCATGTCCCTAGTAAGCCTCTAGTTGACTAGATCGTTGATCAATAGATGGTTACGGTTTCCTGACCATGGACATTGGATGTCATTGATAACGGGATCACATCATTAGGAGAATGATGTGATGGACAAGACCCAATCCTAAGCCTAGCACAAAGATCGTGTAGTTCGTATGCTAAAGCTTTTCTAATGTCAAGTATCATTTCCTTAGACCATGAGATTGTGCAACTTCCGGATACCGTAGGAATGCTTTGGGTGTACCAAACGTCACAACGTAACTGGGTGACTATAAAGGTGCACTACAGGTATCTCCGAAAGTGTCTGTTGGGTTGGCACGAATCAAGACTGGGATTTGTCACTCCGTGTGACGGAGAGGTATCTCTGGGCCCACTCGGTAGGACATCATCATAATGTGCACAATGTGATCAAGGAGTTGATCACGGGATGATGTGTTACGGAACAAGTAAAGAGACTTGCTGGTAACGAGATTGAACAAGGTATCGGTATACCGACGATCGAATCTCGGGCAAGTATAATACCGCTAGACAAAGGGAATTGTATACGGGATTGATTAAGTCCTTGACATCGTGGTTCATCCGATGAGATCATCGTGGAACATGTGGGAGCCAACATGGGTATCCAGATCCCGCTGTTGGTTATTGACCGGAGAACGTCTCGGTCATGTCTGCATGTCTCCCGAACCCGTAGGGTCTACACACTTAAGGTTCGATGACGCTAGGGTTACAAAGGAAGTTTGTATGTGGTTACCGAATGTTGTTCGGAGTCCAGGATGAGATCCCGGACGTCACGAGGAGCTCCGGAATGGTCCGGAGGTAAAGATTTATATATGGGAAGTCCTGTTTTGGTCACCGGAAGAGTTTCGGGATTTATCGGTAACGTACCGGGACCACCGGGAGGGTCCCGGGGGTCCACCAAGTGGGGCCACCTGCCCCGGAGGCTTGCATGGGCCAAGGGTGGTGAGGGACCAGCCCCTAAGTGGGCTGGTGCGCCTCCCACAAGGCCCTAGGCGCAGCAAAGGAGGAGAGAGGGGAAACCCTAGGCTTAGATGGGCCTTAGGCCCACCCTAGGGGGCGCCCCCCTCTCTCCCCCTCTTGGCCGCCTCCCCTTTCCCATCTAGGGCTGCCGCCCCCCTAGGGGTGGGAACCCTAGAGGGGGCGCACCCTCCTCCCTCTCCCCTATATATAGTGAGGCCTGGGGCTGCCCAAGACACGCGATCTGATCTCTGCCTGTTGGTGCAGCCCTCCCTCTCTTTCTCCTCTTATCTCGTGGTGCTTGGCGAAGCCCTGCAGGATTGCCACGCTCCTCCATCACCACCACGCCGTTGTGCTGCTGCTGGATGGAGTCTTCCTCAACCTCTCCCTCTCTCCTTGCTGGATCAAGGCATGGGAGACGTCACCGGGTTGTACGTGTGTTGAACGCGGAGGTGCCGTCCGTTCGGCACTAGGATCATCGGTGATTTGGATCACGACGAGTACGACTCCATCAACCCCGTTCTCTTGAACGCTTCCGCTTAGCGATCTACAAGGGTATGTAGATGCACTCTCCTTCCCCTCGTTGCTGGTCTCTCCATAGATAGATCTTGGTGACACGTAGGAAAATTTTGAATTTCTGCTATGTTCCCCAACATGTGGTTCTTGTAAAGCTTCCCAACAAATCTGATGCGGCCTGTCTTCATCATCATGTTTATGAGTGGAAAGACCACTCTGTTAGGTTCTCCAAGGTTGACAAGATGGTGATAGTGCATGTAGACATCTCACACGAAGTCCATGGCCTAGTCAGTTATGCGGGGTTCATCCCGTAGGTCGGTGGCAAGAAATAGTCTGTAGAGTTTAGTTAGTGCAACTTTGCTTGTCTGTAGTAAGTACTATTGTTCAGTACATGATTTGTGTTTGTGAACCCTGTATTGTTTATTAGTACTGCTGCTTTTGGTGTGTGGTCAGTCCTAAGAATGGTCTATGTTAATGTCTGTCCACTCAATTCAGTCTGTATATTTTGAAGTATCCAGATCATATTTTTTGTGAGGACGGTTTATCAATTATGGTTACACTCCAATATCTATATGCATTGCAGGGTTAATCGCACCCACCAGGATTTCCAGTCCCATGGATGTTCGGTCCATACGATTTGTCACGACCTTTGGACTGTCCTGCTTGTGGGAGTAGGCAGGGCCCCTGCATGCCACGCGTAGTTGGACGATCAATCTTCTGTTTAGTACTTCAACATAGTGATTTCCTGGTAAGGATTCACTCGTGTCACATCAAGTAAATCTTATTGATTTACTGTCTAAATCTTATTGATTTAATGTCATGTTTTCTTTCTTTTCCTGCAATTTTACGATGCAGGTTTTGCCATGTGACATTCATCACAGAATAAACCGTTTGGTTTGCTCTATGATGGCTATTTTTGCAGGTTTCACTTCTTATGTCCTGTCAGTAACGAAGGCACTGTCCATCACTTATATTACTGGAAAAAAATAGATCAGTCTGTTGTCTGAGTACAAGCTGAATCCCTATGATGAACTGCAGTTTGGTTTAACAAAAACGCCACAATTAGTCCTTCTCGTGTTTAAAAGAAATGAAGAAAAAAACTGGATCATGGTCACGGATACTAGTCAAGTTAGAAAGCTGATCATAGCAGACCAGACACGATCGCCACTGTCTCGCACAGATCGAGCACCGGCAGTTGCTCTAGCACTGACAGCGGCAGCAGCTCAGTCTGATCCAGCTGAGGATTGGGCACCGACCGCGTCAGCGGATCAGTCTGATCTACCGGAGGATCGGGCATCGACACCGGCACCTGCTCCGACACCGACACCAGCTCTACAAGGAGCACCATCTCCGGCAGCAGCAGCGGCTTCGGCACCTGCACCAACACTTGCACTTGCATCTGCTCCGGCCCGTGTAGTTGCACCGGCAACAGACTGGGCTGCAATTCGCACTTCATATACCAAAGTCCTTACAAAAACCGACATGTCCACCTTCTTGGTAAGCATTGGCCGCCCAAGTGCTTCGTTCTTTTTTCCTTCCATGTTGTTTCACATGATTCACTGTGTTGATCTAACTGTTTGGGTATGTATTCTTGTTTGCAAACAGAGAATTCCTAGAGCAACGAGGGAGTCATTCAACAATCCGGGCAACCGCGGCCAAGTTTCTCTTACCATGTGCAGCCTTGGTGTGAATGAACCTGCTCAATATACCGTAAGTACAAAGGATGGTCGCATGATGATTGATGCTAAAGGATGGTCAAGGTTCAAATCTAAATCATATCTTGCAGTAGGGGATGATGTCAAAATCGAACTTTCTCGGCAAGGAGAGCTGGTCCAAATCAACTTTGAAATTAGCAGCACGCAACTGCCGAACTGATCTATCCTCCGAGAGATTTTGATGTAATAATCTGGCATGGTGAAACAAGTGTCCTGTGTGTATAAGTAGTACGACAGTATTATTTATCACATGGTATATCGTTGATAGAATTGCAACTCTGATTGCTGGTTAGGAACTGTCATTCGATTTCATTCCAACAGCTGTAGTGCTTTATTCAATTTTGTGTATTCGCCTTGCGACAGCATCTAAAACCAGCGCTGTACCGATCGCTTGCAATATGAAAAGCGCTGAGGTAGAACACATGGGCCCCCAAACATGCAGGGTCGGCCTACGGCCCAAAGTCCAGAACCGTGAGCCTATCTGAGTATTATATTCTCAGCTGAACCCCCATAATGCCCGTGGGTTGCAGAGGGAGTATATTTCTCGGCAAGGTGAGCCTGTGATATAAAAGATTTGTATATTTCTTTACAGAGGGAGTATCTCTTTGTCAAAATATATATTTATGTGTAACTAGTTACTCCTGTCTTTCTACTTCCTTTCACTGATATGTGGGGCAACCAGCAACGGGGTCCACGTGCCATATGCACAAATTAGAGTGCACAACTTCACGGTAGACACACCCCGGTCGTAGCGCCGCAGTAATGCCCAATGAGCCATCAAATCACAACCCCCCTTTCCAGCTTTAGCAGTAAGCTGGACGGACGAAGCGACAATATTTCACTGGGCCTGAATCCCCTTCTCCCTCGTCTGCTTGTTCAGAGAAAACCCCCTCTCGGCGATAGCATAGGGTTTTCTCATGGAGAACCAGGTACGAATTCTTCATCCATCCCCTATAAACCCAAGTCCCTTGGTCGCAGGTAATCCTAGGATGGCAGCCGCCGCCGTTGATGCATTTTTCTTCCTACTGAATCTAGTGTGTTTCATTTGCAGTGCCCAAAGTGCGAGTACCCTACAGGTTTCTGCGCCCTCGGCGAGACGCCACACTTGTTCCTTCTCATCCTAACATAGCATTTTGAAACGCGCATAGTATGTTCCTAGAATCCTATTTTCTATCCGGGAGGGTGGGGTTTTTTTTGAACATGCTGTGTTCTCATATTATTTTTCCTGCAGTGTATTATTTGCTCTGCCAGAACACATGTACTCAAGTTGCTCGGCCTTGCCATAACTGAATACACTAGTTTAACGGTCACAGTGAAGACAAGCCATGGATATAAGTTCCGAGTTGGGTTTATGAACCAAGAAGATCGCTGCTTTTTTATGGCCGAACTTGGATAAACTTTCTCAAGTGTTACGGACTGAAAGTTGGTGCACGAATGTTGACGGAAATAGCAGAACCTGGTCTCATCTTCACTGCGATCTTCCACCCCGACGTCGTTCCAATTGTTCATCCATGTTAGTTTTGTATCTGGTTCTTGCTTGTTGCCTCGATTACTTCTTAATCCACCTATTCTGTCTAACTAATCACAATTTAACTTTAGAAGTAGCAACGAATCTCTCACGAAGATGCTACTTCTAACTAATATTTTCTTATAATTGGTGGCATGTGTAGGTTTTTTCAGAGTTAAGCAGTCTGCTCGTTTGTTACTCTGTAATAACTCGGCTGTTACTAATGGCACTGAAGTTGACTAGATTGACATCCACAAGTTCCTACACTTTATTGATCGTCTTGAGGTCCTTGTGGGGCGTTTCAATGGTGGAAGGCCACGTGGGATATGTGTGCCACTGCTGCACTCGTTGAACAGGTCCAACTATGTCGAGAAACTTATGGTACGACCTGTTTTCTGTTATATATCTTGTTCATAAACTATTGCTTATACGCAGTTTTACAACTGTGATCTTCTTGAAACAGGAACTGCCGAGTTCTATTGTTCCTATACAGATGCCTGACCATGGTCGGGTCAGACTTGCGCTTGGTCACAACATGATGTATATGTCAACCTACTCAATTCCCCTTGGAGGTGAAAAGATACTTATTCATGGGTGGTCTCAAATAATGAAGGCTCGTCCATCTTGGAGAATAGGACAGAAGATTATGTTCATGATTTTCCATGGCTCTAAAGCGAATATCCTATTTATTGACCATGTTGCAAGATGAAGCCGCTTTCAGAAGGTTGTGGATGCGCGGGGTGGCGCCTGGGCCTTGTCCTGGGGCTTGGCGGCCTCACCCTTGGTTAACTGTAGGCAAAGTAGCACTGTTCGAGGCGTGCTTTGTACGGTTGAACCTGTATAAGTACTCATACTGCTTTCAGCTTTGGTTGTTAAGTGCCCCTGCTGGTTTCAGTTAAGGTTGTTAAGTACTCATGCTGCTTTTACAGTCTATCGTGTTTCTTCAGTCCTGTCTTCATCCAGCCGCCAAAACCAAACCAGGGCCGGCGGGGCCGCCTGCTTCCGCCTCCCACGGCTGGCTGCGCCTCAGCGCACGCATCGCCGCCCCACCGTCTCCTAAATTGTCAACGCCGATGTCCTCCGCGCGCTTTGGTGCGCTCGCCGCGGCACCGCCCTCTTGCGTTGTCAACATGGTCAACAAACAACAGGAATCGGCAGAAGTACGTGGAGAGGATGACAGTAGGGGCCCACCACGTCAGCGTATGGAAAAATAAAATGCTTCCTCCTAGTGTTTTCCTGACATCTGGGACCCACGACATTGTGAGCGTATATAGTCAATAGACAAGAGAACAACACAAGATCGGCTGACACCTGGGACGTAGCTACTCGAGCAGTATTTTTTTTGTTTGGTATTGTTGAGACGGAGCAGGGTTTGAACCGGGCTGTGGCCCGTCTAGCCCAGGCTTATATTTTATGTTCACCATGTGACCAGCCCAGCTATTTTTTCTTTGTGAAAATGAGCCTAGTTTATTTTTTCTGAAGAATACCCAATCCAGGCCTACTTATTTTTCTACGCCCTGATGGGCTGCAACTCTTTCAAGACGCCTGCAAATCTTGAAAGTAATATGAAATGGGTCGTAAATATAAAAACAGATGACAAATTGGCAATTACTTTATAATTTCTGAATTTTATCACATTTTCAGATTCCTATTTCACTGGCATTAACCTAATTTAAATATATCTTCAAAGTACTTTAAATCTGGCTGGACATTTCGGTATTAAAAATAGTTTGGAACCCATAGAAATATGCGAAATTGGCCCTGGCCAACCAAAAAAATGACTGCAATAAATTGCATAAGAAGTTTCCATGAGCTATATATAAATTATTATATATAGCCCTGGTGCGCTCGGCGTGGCGTGGTCAACGTGGTCAAGGAACAGCGTCCATCGGACGTGGACTATACGTGGAGAGGCTGACAGCTGGGTCCACGGCCACAGCAAGGAAGTGCCTCCTTATTACGTGCAAAATAATTATTCCTCCACCTGACAGCAGGGACGCACCGGACGGGCCACCAGTATTTTGCGAAAAAAATCGTTTCCCCCTGACTGCTGGGACCCACCGGACGGGCCACCGTATTTCGCAAAAAAAATGTTCCCCCCGCTGTCAGCTCGGACCCACCGGAAGTGCCTCCTTATTACACACAAAAAAATGAATACTCCCCCGGCTAGCTGGGACCCACCTTGGTGGGAGGCTGACTTGTGGGCCTACTAAGTTGACGGGGATGAAGGGCTTTGTCAACTTAGTCAATATGAACGATTCTAGCTCCATTGACCGTACGATATCCATCCAACGGCCGTAGTGCTTCTTCAACCTCTGGTCTTCTTGCTCCAGCCGCCCAAAGCAGCGCCGGTCGTGCCGCATGCTCCTGCCTCCCGTGGCCGGCTGTGCTGCCGCGGAGGCCTCACCTCCCTTACTATTCCCACCCCTGGCCAGGCCCTGCGGCGACGGCAGCCTCACACCGCAGCCGAACCAGTGAACCCTCGTACTCCTCTCCGCGCGCGCGGGCTTCCACTGCCGCGTCTTCCCCGGCTCCCCGTCGTCCCCTTCCTAGGCCTCGCTGTCGTCCACCGCCGTGGTGCTCTCGGCGCGGCGTGGTCAACGTGGTCAAGGAACGACTTCCATCGGACGTGGAGTGTACGTGGAGAGGCTGACAACTGGGTCCATGGCGGCAGCAAGGAAGTGCCTCCTTATTACGCGGAAAATAATGATTCCTCCACCTGACAGCAGGGACCCACCGGATGGGCCACCGTATTTCGCGAAAAAAATGTTTCCCCCCTGATTGCTGGGACCCACCAGCTACACCTTCGCACGCAAGGAAGTGCGTCCGGGCAAAAAAACGATTCGCCCCCCTGACTGCTGGGACCCACCAGCTACATCTTCGCACGCAAGGAAGTGCGTCCGGGCAAAAAAAACCAAAACGATTCGCCCCCCTGATTGCTGGGACCCACCAGCCCCCCGACTGCTGGGACCCACCAGCTACATCTTCGCACGCAAGGAAGTGCGTCCGGGCAAAAAAAAATGATTCGCCCCTGACTGCTGGGACCCACCAGCTACATCTTCGCAGGCAAGGAAGTGCCTGACAGTCGAGACCCACCTAGTCGAAGCGTACGTAGCGTTGACATTCTGGTCGCGAACGTGTACGTACATACTGGTCGATGTAGAGGCGCGCACGTGTCGTAGTAGAGGCACGCACGTGTCGTAGTAGAGGCACACACGTGTTGTAGTAGAGGCACGCACGTAGCATGTACACGTATGTACAATGGCCAGGGTGCAAGAAAGAAAATATGGCCACGTATGTGTACATACGGGCGGGGTCTCGAACGCCTACTCGCGCATACGTACGGCGAGGGCTCGTGTACATGGCTGGGTCGGAACGGAGAAACAGCGTCGTCGTCCTATTCATGGGTCAGAACGGAATGCGTGGTCATATTCATCGGGAGGGCTTGGACGGAAGAGGCGATGGAAACGAGGCCTGGCGTACCGCACAACGGAGGAAACGGACTTCCTACGGTCGAAACGGGGGTCTTGTTGATCGGCAGGGGTGTGGCGTACCGCAAAACGGAGGAAACGGACCTCCTACGGTCGAAACAGGGGTCCTGTTGATCGGGAGGGGTGTGGCGTACCGCAAAACAGAGGAAACGGACCTCCTACGGTCGAAACGGGGGTCCTGTTGATCGGGAGGGGTGTGGCGTACCGCAAAACGGATGAAACGGACTTGTGTTGGAGCGCTACGGTCGAAACGGGGGTCCTTTTCATCGGGAGGGGTGTGGCGTACCGCAAAATGGGACTCCACGGGATACTGTTCATCTCCACCGTCGACCCCCTCCAGCCTCCACGAGCTACTGTTCATCCACCGTCGACCTCCTCCAGCCTCCACGGGCTCCTGTTCATCCAGCCTCCACCGCGCGCTACTCCACCGGCTACTGTTCAGCCACCCCTCCACCGTCTACTGTTCATCCATCCCTCCACACCACGGGGTCCTGTTCAACCACCCCTCCACGGGCACCCCTCCACCGTCTACTGTTCATCCTGCCCTCCACACCACGGGGTCCTGTTCATCCACCCCTCCACCGTCTACTGTTCATCCAGCCCTCCACCACACCACGGGTCCTGTTCATCCAGAGGCAACGCCACCGCTCACTATTCATCCACCCCCCCGTAACGATCACTGTTCATCCCATCGATCGGCTTCAGTTAGCAGCAGTAGCCAAGGAATCGCTCGATCAGGTTCAGTTAACAGCCATCGCTCGATCACTCGGGTTCAGTGACGCGTAGCCTACAGTGCAATCACTCGGGTTCAGTTAGAGCCCAATGCCTCGCTCGGGTTCAGTTAGAGCCAATGGCTCGCACACACGCGCGTACGTGTACGAGAGAAACGCGCATCGCTCGGCCCCTGACCTCCCATCGTAACCGGGAACTCCCTAAAATTCCCCCCCTCGCTTCTACCATGGTTTTTTCCGTCATGGACGGCCCAAAGAATGTCATGCAGCTGCATCTCCGATCCACCCAGGACGAAAAGCCCATTTTCTGTCATGATTTTTTGTCATAGAAGTAGGAGTCCACCACATCTATGATGATACCGGGTTTTGTCACAATTACCGTCATAGAAGTGTCATATGTATGACAGAAAAAAATTCCGTTCGGCCCAAAATGTCACGGATGTGTATTTTTTTGTAGTGCAATCTCGTTACCGGCAAGTCTCTTTACTCGTTCCGTAATGCATCATCCCACTGCTAACTCATTAGTCACAATGCTTGCAAGGCTTATAGTGATGTGCATTACTGAGAGGGCCCAGAGATACCTCTCCGACAATCAGAGTGACAAATCCTAATCTCGATCTATGCCAACTCAACAAACACCATCAGAGACACCTGTAGAGCATCTTTGTAATCACCCAGTTACGTTGTGACGTTTGATAGAACACAAGGTGTTCCTCCGGTATTCGGGAGTTGCATAATCTCATAGTCAGAGGAACATGTATAAGTCATGATGAAAGCAATAGCAATAAAACTAAACAATCATTTATGCTAAGCTAATGGATGGGTCTTGTCCATCACATCATTCTCTAATGATGTGATCCCATTCATCAAATGACAACACATGTCCATGGCTAGGAAACTTAACCATCTTTGATTAACGAGCTAGTCAAGTAGAGGCATACTAGGGACACTTTGTTTGTCTATGTATTCACACATGTACTAAGTTTCCGGTTAATATAATTCTAGCATGAATAATAAACATTTATCATGATATAAGGAAATACAAATAACAACTTTATTATTGCCTCAAGGGCATATTTCCTTCAGTCTCCCACTTGCATTATAGTCAATAATCTAGTTCACATCGTCATGTGACTTAATACCAATAGTTCACATCTTTATGTGATTAGTTCACATCTCCATGTGACTAACACCCAAAGGGTTTACTAGAGTCAATAATCTAGTTCACATCGCTATGTGATTAACACCCAAAGAGTGATCATGTTTTGCTTGTGAGAGAAATTTAGTCAACAGGTCTGCCACATTCAGAGCCGTATGTATTTTGCAAATTTTCTTTGTCTACAATGCTTTGCATGGAGCTACTCTAGCTAATTGCTCCCACTTTCAATATGTATCTAGATCGAGACTTAGAGTCATCCAGATCGGTGTCAAAGATTGCATCGATGTAACTCTTTACAACGAACTCTTTGTCACCTCCATAATCGAGAAACATTTCCTTATTCCACTAAGGACATTTTTGACCGCTGTCTAGTGATCCACTCCCGGATCACTATGTACCCTCTTTCCAAACTCTTGGTGAGGTACCCAATAGGTCTGGTACACAGCATAGCGTACTTTATAGAACCTATGGTTGAGGCATAGGGAATGACTTTTCATTCTCTTTCTATTTTTTGCCATGGTCGGGTTTTGAGTCTTTACTCAACTTCACACCTTGCAACACAGGCAAGAACTCCTTCTTTGACTATTCCATTTTGAACTACTTCAAAATCTTGTCAGGGTATGTACTCATTGAAAATATATCAAGCGTCTTGATCTATCTCTATAGATCTTGATGCTCAATATGCAAGTAGCTTCACCGAGGTCTTTCTTGGAAAAACTCCTTTCAAACACTCCTTTATGCTTTCCAGAAAATTCTACAGTATTTCCAATCAACAATATGTCATTCACATATACTTATCAGAAATGATGTAGTGCTCCCACTCACTTTTTTGTAAATACAGGCTTCACCACAAGTCTGTATAAAACCATATGCTTTGATCACTTTGTCAAAGCATATATTCCAACTCGGAGATGCTTGCACCAGTCCATAGATGCATCGATGGAGCTTGCTCACTTTGTTAGCACCTTTAGGATCGACAAAACCTTCTAGTTGCATCATATAAAACTCTTCTTTAAGAAATCCATTAAGGAATGCAGTTTTGACATCCATTTGCCAGATTTCATAAAATGCGGCAACTGCTAACATGATTTGGACATATTTTAAGCATTGATACGAGTTTGAAAATCTCATCGTAGTCAACACCTTGAGCTTGTTGAAAACATTTTGTGACAATTCGAGCTTTGTAGATAGTAACACTACTATCAGCGTCCATCTTCCTCTTGAAGATCCATTTATTCTCAATGACTCATCGATC
Organism: Triticum urartu; assembly: GCF_056163025.1. Lineage (NCBI taxonomy): Eukaryota > Viridiplantae > Streptophyta > Magnoliopsida > Poales > Poaceae > Triticum > Triticum urartu. The sequence continues at coordinate 440,506,607 of NC_141876.1, read as the reverse complement.
ATCGGGCAAGTCAATCAAAGTCCATACTTTGTTCTCATACATGGATCCCATCTCAGATTTCATGGCCTCAAACCATTTTGCGGAATCTGGGCTCATCATCGCTTCCTCATAGTTTATAGGTTTGTCATGGTCTAGTAACATGACTTCGAGAATAGGATTACCGCACCACTCTGGTGCGGACCGTACTCTGGTTGACCTACGAGGTTTGGTAGTAACTTGATCTGAAGTTTCATGATCATCATCATTAGCTTCCTCACTAATTGGTGTAGGAATCACTGGAACTGATTTCTGTGATGAACTACTTTCCAATTCAGGAAAAGGTACAATTACCTCATCAAGTTCTAGTTTCCTCCCACTCACTTCTTTTGAGAGAAACTCCTTCTCTAGAAAGGATATATTCTTAGCGACAAAATATCTTGCCTTCGGATCTATGATGGAAGGTGTACCAACAGTTTCTTTTGGGTATCCTATGAAGACGCACTACTCCGATTTGGGTTCGAGCTTATCAGTTTGAAACTTTTTCACATAAGCATCGCAACCCCAAACTTTAAGAAATGATAGCTTTGGTTTCTTGCCAAACCATATTAATACAGTGTCATCTCAACGGATTTAGATGGTGCCCTATTTAACATGAGTGCAGCTGTCTCTAATGCATAACCCCAAAACGATAGTGGTAAATCGGTAAGAGACATCATAGATCGCACCATATCCAATAAATTACGAATACAACATTCAGACACACCATTATGCTGTGGTGTTATAGGTGGCGTGAGTTACGAAACTATTCCACATTGTTTCAAATGAAGACCAAACTCGTAACTCAAATATTCGCTTCCGCGATCAGATCGTAGAAACTTTATTTTCTTGTTACGACGATTTTCCACTTCACTCTGAAATTCTTTGAACTTTTCAAATGTTTCATACTTATGTTTCATTAAGTAGATATACCCATATCTGCTCAAATCATGTGTGAAGGTCAGAAAATAACAATACCCAACGTGAGCCTCAACACTTATCGGATTGCATACATCAGTATGTATTATTTCCAATAAGTCAGTTGCTCGCTCCATTGTTCTGGAGAACGGAGTCTTAATCATCTTTCCCATGAGGCATGCTTCGCAAGCATCAAGTGATTCATAATCAAGTGATTCCAAAAGTCCATCAACATGGAGTTTCTTCATGCGCTTTACACCAATATGACCTAAACGGCAGTGCCACAAATAGGTTGCACCATCATTATTAACTTTGCATCTTTGGCTTCAATATTATGAATATGTGCATCACTACGATCGAGATTAAATAAACCATTCACCTTGGGTGTATGACCACAGAAGGTTTTTATTCATGTAAACAGAATAACAATTATTCTTTGACTTAAATGAATAAATGTATTGCAATAAACATGATCCAATCATATTATGCTCAACACAAACACCAAATAACATTAGTTTTAGGTTCAACACTAATCCCGAAGGTAAAGGGAGTGTGCGATGGTGATCTTATCAACCTTGGAATCATTTCCAACCCACATTGTCACCTCGTCCTGAACTAGTCTTTGTTTATTTTGCAACTCCCGTTTCGAGTTACTACTCTTAGCAACTGAACTAGTATCAAATACCGAGGAGTTTGCTATAAACACTTGTAAAGTACACATCAATAACATGTATATCAAATATACCTTTGTTCACTTTGCCATCCTTCTTATCCGCCAAGTATCTAGGCCAGTTCCACTTCCAGTGACCATTTCCTTTGCAGGAGAAGCACTCAGTTTCAGGCTTGGGTCTAGCTTTGGGCTTCTTCATGGGAGTGGAAACTTGCTTGCCATTCTTCTTGAAGTTCCCTTTCTTTTGCTTTCCCTTTTACTTGAAACTAGCGGTCTTGTCAACCATCAACACTTGATGCTTTTCTTGATTTCTACCTTCGCCGATTTCAGCATCGCGAAGAGCTCGGGGGTCGTTTTCGTCATCCCTTGCATATTATAGTTCATCACGAAGTTCTAGTAACTTGGTGATAGTGACTAGAGAACTCTGTCAATCACTATCTTATCTGGAAGATTAACTCCCACTTGATTCAAGCGATTGTAGTGCTCAGACATTCTGAGCACATGCTCACTGGTTGAGCTATTCTTCTCCATCTTGTAGCCAAAGTATTTGTCAGAGGTCTCATACCTCTCGACACGGGTGTGAGTATGAAATATCAATTTCAACTCTTAGAACATCTTATATGTTCTGTGACATTTCAAAACATTTGTGAAGTCCTGGTACTAAGCCGTAAAGCATGGTGCACTAAACTATCAAGTAGTCATCATACCGAGCTTTGCCAAACGTTCATAATGTCTGCATCTGCTCCTGCAATAGGTCTGTCACCTAGCGGTGCATCAAGAACATAATTCTTCTGTGCATCAATGAGGATAATCCTCAGATCATGGACCCAGTCCGCATCATTGGTACTATCATCTTTCAACTTATTTTTCTCTAGGAACATATCAAAAATAAACGTGGAGCTATATCGCAACCTATTGATCTACAACATAGATATGAAAAAACTATCAGGACTAAGTTCATGATAAATTAAGTTCAATTAATCATATTACTTAAGAACTCCCACTTAGATAGACATCCCTCTAATCATCTAAGTGATCACATGATCCATATCAACTAAACCATGTCCGATCATCACGTGAGATGGAGTAGTTTTCAATGGTGAACATCACTATGTTGATCATATCTACTATATGATTCACGCTCGACCTTTCGGCCTCAGTGTTCCGAGGCCATATCTGCATATGCTAGGCTCGTCAAGTTTAACTCGTGTATTCTGCGTTTGCATAACTTGCTTGCACCCTTGTATGTGAACGTAGAGCTTATCACACCCGATCATCATGTAGTGTCTCGGCACGACGAACTGTAGCAACGGTGCATACTCAAGGAGAACACTTATACCTTGAAATTTAGTGAGAGATCATCTTATAATGGTACCGCCGTACTAAGCAAAATAAGATGCATAAAAGATAAACATCATATGCAATTAAAATATGTGACATGATATGGTCATTATCATCTTGTGCCTTTGATCTCCATCTCCAAAGTACTGTCATGATCTCCATCGTCACTGGCATGACACCATGATCTCCATCATCTTGATTTTTATCAATGTGTCATCACATGGTCGTCTCGCCAACTATTGCTTTTGCAACTATTGCTATCGCATAGTGATAAAGTAAAGCAATTATATGTCGCTTGCATCTTATGCAATAAAGATATAACCATCAGGCTCCTGCCAGTTGCCGATAACTTTAACAAAACATGATCATATTATACAACAATTTATATCTCATCACGTCTTGAACATATCACATCACAACATGCGCTACAAAAAAAAGTTTGACGTCCTCTACTTTGTTGTTGCAAGTTTTACGTGGCTGCTACGGGCTGAGCAAGAGCCGTTCTTACCTAGGCATCAAGAACCACAACGCAGTATAGTGATTGCTTTTTGATCTTTAGAAAGAACCATGTTCATTGAATCCGATTCAACTGAAGTTGGAGAAACTGACACCCACTAGCCACATGTGTGCAAAGCACGTCGGTAGAACCAGTCTCGCGTAAGCGTACGCGTAATGTCGGTCTGAGCCGCTTCATCCAACAATACTGCTGAATCAAGAATCAACTAGTAACGACAAGCAATATGTATATACCCACGCCCACAACTCCTTTGTGTTCTACTCGTGCATATAACATCTACGCATAAACCTGGCTCTGATACCGCTATTGGGGAACGCAGTAATTTCAAAAATTTCCTACACACGCGCAAGATCATGGTGATGCATAGCAACGAGAGGGGAAGAGTGTTGTCCACGTACCCTCGTAGACCATAAGAGGAAGCATTATGACAACGCGGTTGATGTAGTCGTACGTCTTCACGATCGACCGATCCTAGTACCGAAAGTACGACAGCTCCATGATCTGCATACATTCGGCTCGGTGACGTCCCACGAACTCACGATCCAGTAGAGTGTCAAGGGAGAGCTTCGTCAGCACGATGGCGTGATGACGGTGATGATGATGCTATCGGAATAGGGCTTCGCCTAAGCACCCCTACGATATGACCGAGTTGGATTATGGTGGAGGGGGCACCGCACACGGCTAATAAATCAATGATCAACTTGTGTGTCTATGGGGTGCCCCCCTCCCCCGTATATAAAGGAGTGGAGGAGGGGGGAGGGCCGGCCCTCTATGGCGCGCCCTGGAGGAGTCCTACTCCCTCCGGGAGTAGGATTCCCCTTCCCTAGTTGGACTAGGAGAGAAGGAAGGGGGAGAGAGGGAGGAAAGAAAGGGGGGCGCCGCCCCCCTTCCTAGTACAATTCGGACCAGAGGGGGAGGGGGCGCGTGGCCTGCCCTGGCTGCCTATCTCTCTCTCCACTAAAGCCCATTAGGGCCCATATACTCCCTGGGGGGTTCCGGTAACCCCCCGGTACTCTGGTATATGGCCGAACTCACTCGGAACCTTTTCGATGTCCAAACATAGGCTTCCAGTATATTGATCTTTATGTCTCGACCATT